>NC_045560.1:37590000-37892500 GCF_009819795.1 Aythya fuligula | reverse complement strand
GTTTTGCAATAGCAAAATCTCAAATTTTAGCAATTGGAAAGTGCTCTTAAGAACATGGTCTTTTTACCACAAAAACAAACAACAACAACAAAAACACATGGGAGTGGTAGAAGGGGGTTGTTACTTGATCTCAACACTTCATTTTAAAATACAAGGTTCTGCTATGTTCTACTGTTCGTATAAGACTCTACGTGTGTGTATGTATTAATTAAGGATGCCTGCTTGTTACCCTTTGATATATTTATAGTGCCACATAACTATTTGTATGGTATGTGGGTTTTTTTGTTTTGTTTTGTTTTGTTTTTAATATGGTCCCATCACGGTAGAGTTTGTAGATCTTTCTTGTATTGGTCACAGCACAGATTTAATGCTGCTTATGTTCAGATAGTGAGTGAGCATTACCCTCTAGGTCATAAAGCTTTTAAATAATGTAAATGGAAATCACATGTGACTGGCACATATATTTCTAAATATTCTGCGAGTTTGAATGCATCGTGTCAGGTCAACCAGAGAATTTTCTGGTTGGTCTTGAGGCTCTGATGGAAGTATGTGTATACTTGAGAAGATGCTTTTTTAAGAAGATACTATGGAAATTCTTTCCTAGAACCATGTTATCAGAATTTGAAGTTCACTATTAGAAAAATTTGAAAAAGTATTTGCACATTTAGTAACTCTCATCTTTAAAACATAAAGCTGGGGAAAATATTTGAGCTCTACTGTGCTGTATTATTTTATTGCTACGGTTGAAGCCTTTTCTGGATGTGCAGATTAGCTGGACTTTGCCAAAAGGAAAAGAAAAATAGGTGTGGGTCTGTAGTTTCAGTATCTGCAATGCAGTGCCACTGGAAAGTAGAAATACTGTCTTTCTCTTGCTTTCCCAAGGGCAGCTGACCTTCTCCTCGCCAAAGAGGTGAACCCCTTGCCAGCACATATGACTACAGACTATTACATTAATCTGTTTAGCCTCAGTACCAGCTGCTTGCATGTTTTTAATTATCTTATTAGATGATATAACAGTGACCTATGAAATAAAATGAAGGTGAGTATTTTTTAACTTTATTTTACAGGCTATTTTTCTAAATATATTTTAATGACCTAATTATGACTTTTAGGGAGAGCCATTGATGCAGACATTCAATTTGGCTGATAGAATCTAACATCCCAAGGACACTTATTTTCTTCCAAGGTGGATTCATACATTAATACTGCTTCTAATAAATATATAGCCTAAAAAAATCTCACTTTTCATACTTGTGTTGTTAACTTTATGATTCAGAGACCCATGACCACTGTGATGGATAATTTCTTAATACATCTCTGCACTTGTATATAGGTTTAATTTCTATGCTATATATCAAGATGAAGTTCTTTCCTATGTGGCTTAAACTCCATGTTTAAACATGTGATGATTGCTCAAAGTTGTGGGATATATAGGCAATGTATATTCCTCGTTCTGCTGATATTTAACATAGGCAGTGGATCTGGTATAAGAAATACTTTGTTATTCCATTTTCTTCCCCTCACTTCTTACAGATTATGCTTACCAGATGTTTTCTTTCTTACCGCAAAAAGGCAATGTGGTCCTGCTGGCTGAGGCATGTTTCTTGTGTGCCAGCCAACAACTGCAGGACTGATAACTGAGCATACAGAAGAAGGACTGCAAGGGGTGCAAGCTGTTCCTCCCTATTTCTACCCCTTTCCAAAAGCAGGTAGTAAAACTAGTTTGATTCCTGTTTGACCTATGGCTTTTCTTAGCAGCCGAGCGAGAAATGGCTACAAAGCCTCTGCGCTCATATGCAAAGATGTAGGCAACATATACCCCCACCTTGTGGAAAATTCTTGTCTTAATCTGTTAGGAAGCAACCCTTTTCAATTTACAGAAGTCTTTTTAGTCTTGTTCATACTCAGGCAGTGTTTCTTTATTGTTTTACAACTAAGCCACCCCTGTGCAAGTATAACCTATGTTTCCAAACTTTATCCAGTATGTGACCACATGTAATCAAGAGCTGTAAAGAACAAGCTTTTTCTGCTAGATTTTTAAATATTTTTGAGATACAAAAAATGTAGAGTAAAAGATAAAGTAGTGAAGTAGAACTGCACTTGCATTCAGTAAGAATTCTCGGCACTTGCATCCTTCCCTTCTTTCCACAATGAAGTAGCAATACTGGCATTCATGTTTTTGTTTTACCTAAAACTATTTTTTAGACAGCATCCTAGTTGATGCTCTTAACTTGCAAAGAGTCCTTTTCACTACAAGTCAGTTTTGTCTGAGAGCCTGTAAAACTCTCTTCTTGAAGTTTCTGGTTCTTCTGAACAACTCATCCTCTGAATGTGCGTATAATAATTTTCTGGATGTACCGGTTTGTGCCAGTACTCTCATCTCATCCCGTTTTGTGAGGAAGTTAGCAATCCCATGTTGCAGATCTGTTATTTACAGCAAGAAAAAATGACTTTTTGCATTGATCACAGTTTTCCTTCAGAAGGCTTTTTTTTTTCTCCAAATCCAAGATCATGGTGGCACCTACTGAGAGCTTGGAAGATTTCCCTATTTCTCTGAGTGTTTTCAAAATTATATTCCTTTCTTTTCATGTTCAAGGACCCTTGTATAACATTCCATCCCCACCTTGTCAGACCTCTTTTATTGAATTCCTTCCTTCCACAGCTTGTCCAGTCTGCACTCCTTGACTGTTGTGATAAGGAATTTACCAAGGATGGCATAAGACAAGGAAGAAGTTATCACTGAGGAGCTCAATCTCTGTGTGCAGTATACGTTTTCTAAGATCCAAAAGTTTCAGGAGATAAAAATTGTGGATTTTCTGAGATTTTCTTATCAAAATTATGTTATTTTATAAAGAAGTAGAAATGTAATAAGGCTTTCTTTCTGTTTGGACACAGTGCAAACCCTTGGAAAATACAGGAGAGCAAATTTTGCATTGCTTAATGTCTGAGATGCTCTCAACAGAGAATCGGAAAGGAGGAATTGAGTACTAGCATCTTTTGTCAGCAAAATACTTCTTGGCATGTTGGTAGCAGAAAAGAAAAACTTAGCACATGAGGAGAGGCTGTGAAGGGAGAATGGCAGTTTCTTTCTAGCATCTGTAGAAATAATGTTAACATTTCAGTTTACTCTTAATTTATTTTGTTGTACTTGAAAGTTGTCCTGTATACCACTGACACCATATTCAGCTGATCTCTCATTTTGCCTTGATAATATTTTAAGTGTTTTTCATTATGGATTTCTTACATTTTTCCGCTCTTGATAACATTTGAATGATCATGGCAACAGGGAAAAGTGTATGAGAACTGGAGGAAAGCAAATTTCTCTCTTGTCTTCAAAAAGGTAGGAAGTAGGATTCAGGGTGGTGAGACTTACCTCAATCCATGGGAAAGTAATGGAGCAGCTAATACTGGGAGCTCTTTCCAGGCACATGAAGGGCAAGAAAGTCATCAGGAATAGTCATAATAGATTCACCAAGGGCAAGTCACAGTCACACCTGACCAAGTTGATAACCTTCTATGAAAAAATGACTGTCTTGGTAGTCAAGAGGAGAGCAGTGGACTACAGTTTTAATTGAAAGAAGTTTGAAGTCAAAAGCTAACAAAAATGATATCCAGTTGAAATCAATCTAAAGAGCAAAGATAGTTTAGTAAAAATACATGTTTTTCAATAAAGATAAGAAGTTCAACAGATTAAAGTTAAATCATGAAATCACTCCTTTTCTGATGTCAAAGCATGCAAAATGGGTGGACTTACAAAGTTAAGCCATAATTAACTACATTAACTAGACATCTGTGTTTGTAACACTGCACATCATAACATCCATGTTTTGAGCTTGGGTACATGTTATGTCAATTCTAGTCCTGCTCTAGCTGGTCTGTTGTGAGTAAACAGAAACATTGTGGCATTTTGTGGCATATTCCTGCAAAATTATCTCCACTTTCCCTGTTCCATCCATTTTTTATTTCATGATTTATAGAGCTATAGGTTTTATCTTTTCTCCTTCTTAAAAATCCGTGTGTTTGTATACATGTAAGAAGGCTGCATGCATATGCATGCAAAATTCACAGAGATGTAGTTAGCTGTGGGTCAAAGTTAGCAAAAGGGAGAAGTAGCAAATTAACACTGGAAATACCAGTTAGAATGAAGCAGCACAGAAAGTCTGTCTGCAGCCTCTATCATGACTAGAAAGATGGAGGGAATTAGCAATTAAATGATTAAAAGTTGATGGGGTGACACACCCTCCACAGTGTTTGCAACTTTACCTTTGCTGTAGAGGCAGGTTAGCCACCTTGTTTAAACCATGTGCCTGGTATTTAGATGGCAGCCTTTGGGTGTGATGATGAGGTATGCCATGCCCAGCTCAGGAGAAAGAACTCTACGCAGGAGACCTACAAAGTAAAAAATGTCTTACTTGGGTATGCAAAGAATTTCAAAGGCGTTGGGGTGGAGGGTGTTAAACTAGAATGCCTTGAATCTGCAACTGGCAAATCAGTTACAATACAACTTAGAAATATAATAATAATAAAATAAATGTAGCACAGTTTCTACCATTGACCATGGTGTCTAAATTCCGTTTTGTGGATCTGTGAATGGGTGCAGAAAGCAATGAATAGAGGCAAACAAGCTGATAACATTCGGACTTCCAGCTGGCTGTAACAAGAGTTCTTACCAGATGCTCCTACAAAAGTGAAACGATGACAGGGTTAGAAGCAAAGTGTTGTCCCCATTCAAGACCTGACTCCCTGGCAGAGAAGGATCAAGATGAAGTGGGCAGTTTTGAGTACAGAGAAAGGCATCTCTTGATTTTTTGCCCAGCCCAGTGCTCTGTACAAGAGTTGCTAGTAGGGGTACAGCCTTGTGCACTTCCAGGGACTGCACTGCACACACTCTGGTAGCTTCAATAACCTTCTGTTTTATTTTTGCTGGAGTTTTTCTGTTTCAGAAAGTGATTTTACCATTCTTCATGCAAACATTTTTAACTGTATGTCAGTCAAAATTAGATGAAACCTGAATGGTTTAGAAAATCTGGCCTTTGAATTTTGAGCCTCCCAGCTGTACAGCCATGCATATTCACACATATATGGCTGTTAACTCTGCCTTATATCCCGAGGCAGGAGTTTGAGAAACAACAGAAAAAAATACATATATTTTCCAAGGAGAGTGATAAGCCTTCACATGAAGGCTGTCAAGTGGATTTTCAGGGTATCAAATATAAATTTGTGTATTTCAGAAATGTTTATGTTTTAGAAACTTTCTGCTTATTACTTGATACTACCTTTCAATTGCATTTTTTCATGTTATTATAGAATAAACTCTGTTTTCATTACACTCCTGGCTGTTGCTTCACTTTTTTCTCAAATGTTCATTTTATGGCCTAATAAATAATACAAACTATGCATGTTTCTTCGATATATGCAGCATGCTTGAACAGAACTATTGCCTCTATTTGAATGTAGATACCACATTCACTTACTGATGTTCCTATCAATAAAGACCTCTTACTGTAAAACATATGACACCATAATTAGAGAACTTGTCTTCTTTCTGACAGCCTGTTCACCCTCTTGCTTCACTGGGTACCTCTGGGGAAGCTTAGTTTGGGTCTCAACATTTAAAAAAGCACATTCAGAAGATTAACAAAAATGGTATAAAAAAAAGTGAAATTGGCTTCTCTTGGAGCATACACAATTTTGCTTTAGATGATTTTGCCAATACCACCAGCCCTGCTCAATAATTTTCTTTGGAGGTCTGTGAGACCATCCATTTTATCCTTCAGTATTAACCTAGAGGGTGGAATAACCTTGAGATTTAGATTGCAACCTTGAATATGAATGCAAATATTCACACTTCTCTAGTATTACAGTATTTTTTCATGAACTGAGAAATATTCCTTGTTATCTAAATGTTAAATACTCAACTGGTCTTGTTTTATCATGGACATGAAAAAGGGATTTCAAAAGTTGGCATAAAATATTACATAAATGCATGAGACAAAATAACTATATACACTGTCTAATGACCTGTTACGTAATGGTTTCTTCATTACCTGTGGTTTCAGATGGAAGTGATCATGCATAGTAACATTTAGCTAGTTGGTCCTAGCCCTTGTAGTCCCAGAACAAAATCTTTATATTTTTTCAGTGACATAGATTTTAGTTTGATGTGTCTGTTCTTCATTTGCATTTTTACATTTTGATGGGTTTTAGTATCTTCCCCAGAGCTTTATGTTGTTTAGAACATCATAGTACAAAAATATTTCCTATACTAGCTTTAAACATTGAAAGAATCTGCATTTGTATACATCATTAGCTTTATCCCATAAATCAGTAAATACAGAATTTAACTGGTGTTGACTAACAGAATATCAGTGCTATACCACTCTTCCTCTTTCATCTTTCTTCATCTTCTGAACAGAGTATTTATTTTGTAATGAGGTTAGGTGGGCTAAGGTTGTATTCTGCGTATCTATGATTGATGTGTAAGTTCTGCCATTGTGCTACAGATTAAAACTTAGCAACAAACCTAAAGGCTGAAGTTCCACTATAGGCTATCAGTGGAAGAATGTCTTTTGTTACCTCTACCCTAAAACCCACAGTTCAGTGTTGACTCAGTAAATCTCTAGGAATTATTATTCCAGAATTATTTTCTTGGCTTCTTATTACCTTACTGGTGTCACTAATTATTAAACACTTCAGAGTTGTTTGTTCCTCCATAGCTGTAAAATAATGTAAGTCCTTTGTTTTTTAATAAGATCAGGGATTTAAATACCTTTTCAAATACAGTACTTAAGTACATAAGAACTTTTACTTGGAGTTTCTAGTGTAGAGTCCTGCCACCATGCTCTGTTCCTTACAGTGTGTAGTCAGAGCAGTGCTTCTCTTCCAAGAGATGTTCTGATGTTTATAATTGTCTTAGCAGGTACTGTCGCTCCAAAACATATACTGTTGGAAAGAAAGAAAAGGATAAATATATATAGTTTTCCAGGAGTTCAACCTCATTCCTTACATGCAACAAACTATCTGTGTTTGAGCAGAATATAAATATAATATAAAACTCTTCTGCAGATAGTTTCAGACTCTAGAGCTTGTGGTAGAAATGCATGTTTCAAGATGGAAGGGAACAGCTGAGAATGAAGAACAAACCTTGCAGAACAAACCTGCAACCTTCATCCCTTCCATTGTTTTGCTTGTTTTTCCATACATATTGAGCACTTTTCTCACTTCTAAGTAATACAACTGTCTAAATAAATATTTTACATTGGACCTCCACTGCACAGATACAACACATGAAATGAAGTTTCTTAAAGAAACGTTAATGTAATTACTTTTTTTCTCCCATAGGTCTTGCATTATTAACACTTTACAATATATGTACCATAACAAATTAAACTGTATCCTTAAATAAGAATATGAAATATAAAAATGTATACAAAGTAACCAGCTAGCTTTAACATTTGCATTTGTCTTTATTTTAATTGTACAACTTAAAGGTGGTATTATAATACATCATTATGCATTTAATCGTCTGGTTTGATTAAAAACAATTGCATGTCCTTACTCATAGTTTAAGTGATTCCAATTGGCTTTGAAGTCTTTCACTTCAGTGAAGCAAATGGGATGTGGTAGACTTGAATTCCAATCTTTATTGCTCGTTTCACTTTGACCAATGAGTTTTCTACAAGCCTGGGTTAGCAAGGCTTATAGATATTAGTTTACAGAGTAGTGCCATATCCTTTCTGAAATTATCCTTTTAGACTTGAAAGCTTGTTGATACTGCTCAGTGTTGCCATTATTGAAGCAGTCTCTAAAATTATGAGGCTTAATTTATTAGCCTTAATTCAAAATCTTTGAGAAGTGAATTAATGAGTGCTGTTCAGAAAGGATTTTAGATATCATTTAGCTCTCCTAAAACAGAAGCAGATTCCAATTTCAGTTTACACAGAAGTCTTTTTTCAGTTGCTTATAACTTTTCTTTTTAGTTATCCCAGCAGCCAAGGGGGGAAGCGGAGGAGATATGATCTTGCCAAATTTCTTTTGGCTGTTTTAAGTGTAATTTTGTTCAAAACGTGTTTGGAATTGCATTACAAGGTTTTTTAAAAAAGCATAGTATCTGCACTAATACAATTTAAGAAGTGTTGAAATTACTTTTTTACTGTGTAGCAGTCACTCCCAGCAGCTGGTGAAAAAAATAACCTTAAGTGTTTGTTGTTTGTTGTTGTTTTTTTTTTCTCTGTTCTTTCTACTTACAGTTTACACTGTTTTGAACCTTTTACTAACTTAGCTGACATGCCAGTATTTTGAAAGACATTGTGAGGATGTGATCCACTGTCAGAACAATGTGAATAGCTTCAGAATCTGACCTGTTTTGTGCATAGGGGAATGAGTTACTTTCGAAGCGCAGCTACCTTAGGGAGGCAGCTTGGCAGTAGTTATAATGGCCAATGATGCTACAAAATTTACAATGGCAAATGAAGAATATTATACATGATAGAAACAGGAGGGTTATTTAGATAGGCATAATATACTGTAGTTACTGAAGTATAAATGACTGTGAAAGAAAGGGCCAGATTTTTCTCAAGCTGTGTCTGCTATATACCATACGTTGTATTTAAAGGAGACAGAACTGTGGTAAACAATCATCGGCAGCTCACTGCAGAAGGCTGGGATGTATAGGAGATATGGAGCGAGTGAAATGACTGCTTAGTCTTTCTGATCTACAGAATAGGGGACATGGCAGCAAGGAAGGAGGTTGTCCCACACCATTGTAGTTACTTTCTGCTGTTTTGGTCATTTGAGAGTACTGGTAGGTAGCAAAAGCTGAAAGCATCCTTGGCCCATGTCAACTAACACTGCTTTAGTCATCTTCATTGTTAGCTGGAGTACATTCACTTTTAAGTGAATTAACAATAATTAATAATCAAGGTTCAGAAGTAAAAACCCACTTTTTAGAAAATGGTCCTAGCTGAATGGTGATGATGCATTCACAAGCACAACACTTCTACTCCTGGCATGGATGGTGAGTTCACCCCTGTCTTAGGGTCATAATCTCCTGGTTCACCAAGTCCCTTCCTCAGCTACTCCTAGCAACTGAGCCTTATAATTCTTTTCTGAAACTGAAAAAGTTCTATCTAAACCAAAGTTTAAAAAAAGTCATTCTCACAACTCAGCTTTAAAGGCTGAAAACTATCTAAATTTAGCTTGCCTATATTAAGGGCAGTTTTTAAAAGTGGAGTTTGTTAGTATTTAGTATAACCTATTCTGTGACTTGGTGAGGAAAGTCTGGTGAGATCTTACCCTGGAGTCACAATAGCAGTTTCCCCCTTTCTGGTTTCATTTGATCTCCCAGGGAGAAGTAATAGTCTCCCTTGTGACAGTTGGAGAAGATGTTCACCTTAAGGACATGCCGTGAAAATAAATCAGAAACACATTTCCTTGCACATGGCCCAGATCTTTACGTTGCAGTTACCATCCAGATTTGAGTGGTTGCAGTCTGTAAGCAAGTCCTGGGCTAGTAAGACCATCGAATGGCTTATGCTGTTCTTGAGCTTCTTTTCAGTAGAAGGTGTGGGAAATATAGATTTAATTCTTTTATTCAGACTCAGTAGATGGTTTGGGACAATTAATTTCCAATTGTTTCCCAGTAGAGCAGATTTACTTGTATATTAATGAGGCACAGGTGTTAGGCCCCTGGTGCCTGCATGCCTGGGAGGCATATTTAGGTTGTTTATCTAGTCAGCCATAGGTACTGCAAGGTACTCAAGCTTGCCTTTAACAGTTTATACAGTGAAGCTTTTTAATTTTTTGATGTTTTTTTAAATTTGCTAGCACCTGTTAAAATTTTAAAACTGATCATGTAGAAAGAAGTAGGAGTGATTTCAATAGTAAATAGCACTAAATGTTAAAGAAAGTCATCTTCTATTATGCTTAACTGCCCAGCTTGACATTAAGAAGAAAAGAAGGTTCATTTAAGCAAATATGTCATGTGAGGAACTAATACAGTCAACAGTATACTTTTCTGTTGCATATTTTTGGAATAGGTACTTCTTTGTCTACAGCTGAAACATGAATGTGCTTATATTAATATTCATTTTTCTTGTTTATTCACTGAACTGCAGTACCAACATTTTAGAGGAAATGGAATAGCCTCCATAGACATTATGAATTTCAGTAGCTGGCATAATTATAGCGATCTACATATTCATTAAATCCAAAGAAGAAATGTGTCCAAAAAGACAGCCATGCGTTTAGAAATGGTACACAACTAAATATATAGATTTTTTAGAAGTTGCTTTCCTCTGCTTTTCCAAAATTGTGTAGTGTCATATAGTCCTTAAATCAGCTAAGTTTTTTTTAATGTGTAAATGTTCATTCCTTTTGTTTTTGCATGCAGTAAAGAATGGGAAGAACTATTTGTAAACAACAATTACTTGGCAACTATACGGCTGAAGGGGATTAATGGGCAGCTGAGAAGCAGCAGGTTCCGTAGTGTTTGCTGGAAGGTAAGAAGAGAAAATATTTATTTACAGTTTGTGGTTGCAATATATCAACACATTACCTGATGTGCTGGAAGATTATTGATGCAAAGAATCATGAATTTTCCAACAGATTTCATCCCAATGTTTTCCTCCTCATTTTTATAATTCATAGGATATTTGCTAATCATATTGACTTGCCTTAAAGCTGAATTGTGAGTGATATCAAAAGATTCCTTGGGAAGACTATCTTTGTGTTGGGTAGTATGTTTAAAATTGAGTGCTACACAGCCATCTCGCCTGTATATCGAAACCATGAACTGGAAATAAAAAGAAGGTTTGTCCGAGAATTTATGTTTTGTGGAACTTGGAACTCTTCTAAAATTATGATGCCTCTCTTAGCAGCTTTTTGCAGAGAAATGAGAAAATGAAGACAAATCTCTGTTGTGATCATGGAATCATAGAGGTTGGAAAAGACTTCCAAGATCGTCTGGTCCAACCATTCCCCTCTCGCCACTATCACCCATTAAACCATGTCCCTAAGCACCATGTCCAACTTTTCCTTGAACACCCCCAGGGACGGTGACTCCAGCCCCTCCCTGGGCAACCCGTCCCAATGCCTGACTAAATGACTGGATAGAGAAGGAAGCCAGGCCTTCCTATCTTAAACCGCAAACAGGTCCTTAGATCTATTGATTTTTTAATAGTTGCAGGGGATGGAAGAGAGAAAGAAAGCAAAGTAATATTGAGATGCTATATGAAGTCCAGAAGAACTTTGTTGCACTGGTGTCAGGTGTTCTATTCTTCACTAGATTTTTCCCTGGTAGACTTCCTCTATGGTAACACCGCTAATTTAAATTACCTCTCTTGGAATAACTCAAGCTTGACTTTGGCACAAAGGCCTGTGAAAAGAAAATCAAAATACACTTTGTATATGAAAGAAACAAATTTCAAAAGCTAGATGTTTGTAGCATTGAAGAAATTTAAGATAATGAAAGTATCTTTTTCAGGAGACCAGGTTAATACTTGCCACGAGCATTTTTTATTAGTCTGTTCCCTCTTATGCCTCTAGATTAAGAGGCCTTAACTCAAAAACCTGATCTAACAAAACATCAAGTCCCTCACTGTCTACTGATTAAATCAAGGAACAGTTTTATTCTAGCAACAAGGCTGGTTTTATTTGCACGTCCTGATATGGCTTAGGGGCTCTGTTTTAGATTGCCTGTTTAAAAATATTATCAATGTTTACATTAAGTTCTGAAATAATAAGTATTTTTAGTAATTTGAGAATGCATTTTGTTTGTCATTATTTGCTGTTTCATAACATATATGTACATAAAATCATGTTTAAACAGAAGAAAATACTCTTTTTTCCTTATTTTATTTGCAATTAAAGAGCATTTTCTAATAGATGTTTATTTCTAGCCTCATTTAAACAGAAATGTGAAAAAACTGAGATGTAGATCTTCTCAAGGACTTTTTGCATAATTAACTTTCTCTCATCATTCTAGAACATCTTTATTTTGTACATATTAAGATTTTCCTTTTCCACAGTTCTTAGGTAGAATGTATCTCTATGTGGTTAGTTTCTGCTCAGCATTCATGTTTAGTTTTAGGCATGTTGAATCAGCTGGTCAGTGTTATGTAAATAGCTCCAAGTTTTGTGTATTTATTTTAATCTCTTTGCATTTTGTTTCTGCCTTGCAAGTTTTAGCCAAATTCACTGGAGTTGTGACAGTTTGCAGAGCTTGAGTTTGTGGTTAAAATAGTATGTAATATTTTGTGTAGTACCATAGAACTGTAATTATTTTCTAGCTTCTTTTTTATTGACTGGAATGTCTTAAAGACAGGGCTGTTGTATAGATCTTTTAGTCCTTCTCCTTATGTATATAATACTTGCCATTCCTTTCTGAGATGGCTTATGCTGTTTGGTAGAGTTTAAATGTAAAGTGTATCAAATATAGATTTATATGTAAAAGTATATCAAATATAGATTTATATGTAAAAGTATATCAAATAGATTAAACTTAATGGTTTTACTTTGTTTTGTTAATAGTTATTTCTGGAGGTTCTACCGCAAGACAGAAGTCAATGGATTAAAAACACTTCAGAATTAAGAACTTCGTATAATAAAATCAAAGAAATTGTAAGTTGCTATAAACAGGATCTCTACTCTCACAGTTTGACATAGGTACTAATGCTTAATGGAAGAGGATTTGAATTTTTTCTGTTTTTACCCAGCACATTACAAACCCTCGGAAAGCAGGACAGCAAGATCTGATAATCAACAATCCACTCTCTCAGGACGAGGGGGTAAGTTGACCTTAGTTTGTTAGTTGACCTAACTTGACCTTAAGTTGAGGGGTTAAGTTACATGTTGAGATGTGCTACAAAATTGTCATCATCATCATCCTGACGTAAGTGAGTTCATGCTGAGGAAGGCAAAATGCCAGGTGCTGAAATCTAATTCCCGAATTTCCAAACTGGCTTGTGGTAATGATTGGTTCACAGGTTCTGTTGAACAGCCAGAAATGTTCATTTCCAGGTTAATATTCTGCTCATTCCATGCTTATTGCAGAGAAGGCTGTGATGACCAAGGAAGTAATCAGTGTTGGACGATAGTTCCAGTTTCACAGAATATCCTTTCTTTGACTGATATGCTTTCTTACAGCTGTGTGTTTTCATTTTATACACAGAATGTCTCTAGTCAAAGGACTGTTTAAACATTCAATACGAATGGGAATACTGTTAACAACAAATACTGAAGAACCGTTCTATGGAGTACTGCTTAGCCTAGGAAGTTTTTCTCTAGCAAAAATAAAATTGTTGTCTGTCTGTGTAGTATGCATCTTGAAGTAATACGTAAAGTACCAGGCTGCAAAATAGGCAATTCTTCCAAGGTTTTTAAATATTTTTTCTGTTTCTTTTAACTGTACAGTTTCTTTTCTATTCAAAAAGCAGACAACTGCAAAATGACAGATCCTAATTTTAAAGAAATAATGAAAATGTGGTAAAAGTATTTGGCATGACTGTCATTAAGTGCAAAGCATCCAGCTCTTGCTGAAGTTAATAGGACCTCATAGTAGCTCAGTATTTTCATAGTCATGACACTTTGATGAATGTCTAGATATAGGTGTGGGAGCTTAGTTTTAGGCAACTGTTTTTTACACTGTTTTTGTGCTTCATTTTATTATATATGAGAAAGTATTCAGTGTGTTAAGTTTTTTAGTATGTTTAAGCTTTCCTGCTTCATATTATTTTGTTAGCTTTTTATCATTTTTGAAAGTCTTTACCAAATTTTCAAAATAATTTAATACCATGAAAATAGGTTTGGTGGGTTTTTTGTTTGTTTCGTTTTGGGAGGGAAGAGTGGAGGTTGGTGGCTGTATTTAAGAGATATGCACATAGAAAGACTTTCATGGATATCTTTGATGGAATGATACTACTCATGTTTCCGTTTTGTTCACAAGGGAAAGCCCATATTTTCTTTGTATTTGGTGCAGTACTCTGCTTCATATTTAATGCAGAAAGAGAGATGTTTGAATAGCTTGCTTGTTGAAGTATGGAAGTATTGATCATAGGCTCATTTCTGGTTCTGCAGATGATATGACTGTGCATGCCATCAAACCATTCTTGCATCCAGTTGTACAGAAAGCTGTGTCAGACACAAAAGATTTAAAGTGTTCCTGCTGTAGTCTGTAATTGTACACAGTGACATAATCTTTTTTCCACTTTTGATGTCTTTAGGAGATGGAAGATAAAGGTTAATGTATAAGGGGTTTAATCTATAAAATAAAGCCACAGGCCAAGTCAAGCATAAGGATGAAGAGCAAAATGCTTTTTAACCTCTGCAGAAAAAGTTTTAGCCTTTAGTGTCCTGGGTTTTGCTTCCTTTCTAGCCATGAAATTGTTTCCTTCATACTTGACTTTGAGTGACTGTTGGGGTGGGGGGAATGGGGCAGAGTTTCAAAAAATGATCTAGCTGCATGAAAATAGCTACAAGTAAGTTAAAAAAAAAAAAAAATAATAAGTTTATATAAGACATTGTCAAGGGTATAAATACTTTTTTGGTTTTCCTTCCTTTTTCCTTTCCTTCCTTCTGATACCTAACATTGATATACTTTCCATTTTATTTTTGTGGAGCCTAAAACACCAAGGCAATCAATTGTTTACAGGAAAGCAAGAAATTCTGGAAGTGTTGTAGCCACTCTCTTTGTAAAGTATTTAATTCAGTAAAACTAACCTAAATTAAAAGACTGATATAGATTTGTTCCTACTGTATTTTGATCAGCATGCTACCATTCCTTTACAATAAAGAGTAAGTTTTACTTTACAATACTTTACAACATTTGCTGACTTCTTCCAGGTTAACTTTTACGAAATATGGCTAAGCAAAGCATGGAAACCAAAGAAAGCAAATGGCAACGATCTTAAGCACAGATATAGAAAAAGCTAACCCTGCTTCAAACTGTTATTTATTTTCTTTTATGTTGACAATGAGCTTTAAATACTCTTTTTGTCTGTATAAAAGCCTTTTTAGAATGCCCAGTCTTGCTCTGCACTGTGTATTTGTACAGTTAAAATGATGTCATTTTCATGATACTTATTCAATAATCATACATTTCTTATTTGATTTTGCCTCCACTAAGGCAAACTAACTTGCTTGCAAACAATTTCTTAGTATGGAAATTATGGCAACTTCTAATTGGAGTCCGTACACTTACAGGAGAAATGTCATACTGTACTGTGATCTAGACTTTTTTAGTTGAGTTGGTTTTTCACTTTACTAAATATTCTTTATAGACCCCTTCATTTGCACACAAGCAGCCATCCACTGAATGCATGCAGTAAGCATAGAACTAAGATCCAGGAACTTAATTTTTTTGTATCTCTGATCTAAACTGACATTCTTCAGGCTAATCAACAGCATTCTTTTTCACCCATAAAATGTTGGTGTGTCTATCCAGGAATGGTAAGGATTAATTAGCTAATATTTGTACAGTACTTTGCTGATGCAGCGTATAAGCCTTGCATATTAGAATTCTGTGTTACATACAATTATTTTTCCTTATTTCAGAGTCTTTGGAATAAATTTTTCCAGGATAAAGAGCTTCGAGCAATGATTGAACAAGATGTGACAAGAACGTATGTAGATCTTTAAAGAAATTTTTATATATAAATTTAGATTCTGCATTTTTATGTGATATACGTTATATAGCAGTTTCTTGAGTTAGGTTAGTGTAAATGTCAGTACTGTTGAACATGAATGTGAAGAAACATACATTAAATGTATAAAAATACAGCTTTCTTGGAGTGTAGAGTGAGAAAATTGAGTTAAACATTAAACCCAGGAGATTTATTGGTATCGCTGAAGAAAAGCTCTTCTAAATTAAGATATTAGGAAATGTATTACCATATGAAATTTAAAACAGTTTTCCATATAAAGCAAAGAGCAGGTAAGAAAAACTGAAAGGTCTTTTACCTAAATTATGATCATAATAAAGCATTGAACAGATGAATTTCTGTAATTCTTAACAGTTATTCAATCAATTTAAAAATATATATATGTAATTAGTAAGGGAAATGTCATTCATCTAGAGAAGTTAAGCATTTCTATCTTTATTTATCAGTTTTCTAGTGTTACTTGTCACATATGCCTTTTAAAATTTGTCCTAATATTACTGTGACTGTCTTTTCATCTTCCTGGCCCTTAGGTCATTCCTGTTTAGAAACTTGTTTCAGATAGAACACTCAGGTCCTGAAAGCATTTCTTTTTAGAGTTGAAGCATTGACTGCTGTGTAAATCTAGTTAAATGAAGTTAAATTTCACATGGTAGCAAAACATTACTTTATTGCAAATATTTTTTCTTGCAACTTGAAAAAAAGTGGTGATTGTCATAGATTTTTACAAATCCCAATCTTACCCATTTTCATTTACAGAAACAAAGTCATGCAGACAATATAATTGCTCTCTGGTTTTGCAGTATTTTATATGTCCATCCCTAGACCCATTCTTGAATGTGTTTTTGCCATAAGATGTATAATTAAAATCAGAGTATATTTTCATGTGCATTCTCACAGATGGTATTTTTTGTTTGTTAAAGAGAACAGTTCAGGATGTTCTAAGATTAAAATATATATGTATCTAAACTATAACTGGAGAATGAAAAGTTGTAAAGAGGTTAAGTTTGATGTAAGTCTGTTATTTAAAAAAGACATATACAAAGTCCAGACTTCCTCTCTGGCAAATGGCAGCATGAGTGATGTTCAGTAATGTCAGTAATAGAGACTAAAGAATTAAAATTTTAATTAAAAAAAAAAAAAAGGAAAAAAGAAAAATGTACTTGAAATAACAGTAGAAAACATCATCAGTATCAAAATAAGTCAAACAGTGGAGAAGCAAAATTATCAGCATAAATTTATTTCACAGACTATATAAATGTATATGTATACACTATATATATATTTTATATTCATATACTAATCGTAAAATCATAATCATATTGTATGCAGTGTGTATGCATATATATGTGTTTGTAAACTAGCAGTAGTGTAAGAAGCAATAAGTTCTACATTCATGGCTTTGTAATATACGTAACTTGTATTTAACACTGTTTTTTCATTTCTATTCTTTGAGTAAATTCCTGAAGTTACAATATAGAGATTTGTCAATAACTTACAGTGCTGTTTATTAAAATTTAAAATGCTTGAGTATTATATTCAATTATCATCATCATCTTCTAGCTTGTTTCTTATTTAAAGAATATTTTTTCATTCTTTGTCACCAAGTTCAGCACTCCATCATCCAACATCTTTAAACAGTGCTCAACAGTGTGATGCTAACTGCACACAGCATATCAAACCAGAATCCCATCCAGCAAAGCAGTAAAGAATTCGTAATGTTTTTATTAGAATTCACTGAAGTCTAGTGATAATAGACTGGAAATGTGGGTAGAAATACTCTTTTTAAATTGGCGTTGTTTAAATGTTTTTTTCTAGTGCGAAGTGTCCCTTTCCGTGGCAGGAAGGTTGGAACTAAACAATCTTTAAGGTCCCTTCTCACCCAAACCATTCTGTGATTCTATAAAATGTCAAAATTCTGTTAACTAAGGGGAACTGTGAGGAAGTTTGTTCATGTGTATCTGTTCAGTTTGTGAATTGTTACCTCATCCAATATTAGATTTTACAATATAAATGCTCACAACTGGGGTAATCATCCTTTAGAATCTGTATACCTGAAGAATCCTAGGACACAATCTTTTCCTAAAGTAAATGTCTAGTATAGATCAGATCAGTCACATGGCAGAGAAGTATGGGGATTTTTTCAATAATTATAAAAGGATTCTAGCTCACCTTTACCTAAATAAACTTCAGTCACCTGAAATTATGTGCTAATAATCCAATCCATTAAATATATAATCCAATCCATAAATATATATTTTGGCTGTTGCATAATAAAAACTTCCAATATTTACAAGCAAAGCAGGAAAGGATTTTGTTACATTAATCCTAACTCATTAGTGATCAACATTTCTAATTAATGACCTGCCTCATTTTTTACTAGCTGATAGTTGAGAGGTTCAGAACAGATTTTCCTTCCAATTTTTAGAAACATATTCTTTTGAGATGGAAACAAATGCCATCTCTCTTTCTGTCAAATAAGAAGCTTCTCAAAAATTAGGGTAGGAAGGTGGGGGTAAGGGAGGCTTATTATAATGAAAGTAAAAGCTTGCCTTTAAATACAGATAGCAGTACCAACCAAGTTGTGTTTATAATACTGCATTCTATTATTCTACTAAGAAAGGAGCTTGTGTGTGAACTAACACCATATAACTCATAATAGTCTTAAGAATGCAATGATTAATTACTGTCATTCAAAAGTTGTACCAGAGAACAATGCTGATTTGTTTCGTGATGATTAAAAAGGTAAAGAATAAAGAAGAATTTAAAAGATGTATTTGCTGAAATGGAAGTCAGCGGATCCATGGATGCAAAAACATCTAGCTACCAGTCAAATCAAAATACAAGTTTACTTGCTGGCACCACCTCTTACATTTAGCATTGTAAATAACCAGAATTGGCTCTCTCAGTAAAAATACTCTCTCAGTATTTTAAGAAAACAGAACAGTTTAGGGGTCATTTGCAGCAGTCTAAGCAGGTTATTTTTTACTTTTGTAGAAATGTTTTTATATATGTCTACCTAGTTTCTGCTTTGGGATTAACAATCACAATTTAGGATAATGGAAAGAGTATGAAGATGAATAGTGGTGGGTGTTGCGTTTTCACACTCTCCATTTCCCAGTAACAAAACCAAACCAAAATAAAAATAGTGGAGAAGGCATTTAGCAGCTAAATCCTTCCTGATATGTTAGATATAGGAAGAAACAATCATCCACCAGGTAAGAATTCAATAGACAAAATCTAGTTTCCATGTAAGAGGAGTGAACTGCTGAAAGAGCTACCTTTATACACCATCTCATTCCTTTTCAAGAAAAAGTGAGCAACAGTGTTTGTCTTTATTCTTTACCAAATCTTTGCAATCTCAAGAGCATCCTCTTCCACTTTTTTTCTGGTTTAGTAGCTTTCCCCATACTTGCTGCTAAAGCACAACCCAGCTGAGTAACAGTGTTGCGGAATGGCAGAAGATGGAATCTGTTAATGAAAAAGAAGATGGTAGCTCTGCAGCTGTTGTTGAGAGCCTCTTTTCTGTTTGCCACCAAATTTGTTTTAGAAAGTATTTGTACATCCTTTTATTTAGTTGCCAGCCCAAGTTTCTTCTTTGCTACTTGTGTAGGGGCCCTTAAGTGGACGAAACAAGTGTTTTAAAAAAAGATAACTAACTGAAGCTGATCTTCACTTTCAGAAAGTAAGGCCTTGAATGCACCTTTGCTTAATTGAAGCCGTTATGGTAAAATTTCCATTTCCTTATGCAGCCTTTCTCAAAGATGTAATTAAATGTAATATTCTAATATTCATGAACAGTATTCTTGTCTTGCCTGATTTGAGGATACTGTATGTCTTACAGTGTTTTAGTTATAAAATGACATTCTCCATAAAAATCCGTCCTGAACTGATAGTTCCCTCATGATCTCTTGTATTTACACTTACTATAATTAATACTTAAGCCAGCTTATTCATGAGTTCGTTATTATCCTCTCTGTCACAATCTCTGGTATTACTAGATCCTCACAGATATCTTTGTGTATTTTTGAGTTTTCTTTGTTAGTCTTCTCCTCCTAAACTTCATAGGGCAGGCCTGAATAACAGTCCTTCAGAAATAATCTCTTCAAACCCCTAAATTATGTCGATTGCCATCTGCTGTAATGCACCTTTTTGGTCTCAGCTGTGTCCTTCCTCTACAGTAATTTGATTAGTACAAGTGCATACAAGTATCCAAATGTTGGTCTACCATTACCCCCATCAGGTGCCAGGAAAATGCTGTACTCTTCATCCCAATGCCTTTCTCGGTACTTCCACGTTATTGTGTTCAAGCCATAGTGTCTTCTCTCTCTGCCATGAGTCTTGCATCAGATCTTTTATCCAAGCATTTCAATACACCTTTCTAGTTGCTTCTGTGCTTACTTGTTATTACCACTGTGAGATGAACATATTACTTTTAATACAGTTTTATCAGATGTAATTTGTTGCAATTTCTTATATCATTCCTCCATGACAGGCTTTACAACAGCCTCAATATAACTGGTCTAAAGTTTAGCATTGTATCTCATGCTCTGGAAACAGACAAGATAAAATCTGCTTGAAGAAAACTTAGCTGCAATCCTTACAACTTCATTTTAAAATTGACAATGCTATAACCTTTATATCAGCAGTCTGCCCTGAAGCCTACCGTTACTGTCATGTTAAGAATTCTTCTTTTCCTTATTGAACTTTACCTTTTCCTTTCCTTTTGGTATTATACCTTTCTAGTTATATCATTTTTTGGATTTGTTATTGCTCCACATAGTTAGAAGGGGCTTGGGTTGATTGCTTTATCAAATATTTTTGCCATCTAGTTACTTCTTCAGTAAACATGAAAACACTGTGGTTTGTGCACTTAATCATTAAAATACATTCTGCATAACCAGTTTCTTTCCTACTTCCAGCAGTCAAGGAGCAGGATATGCTGGTATATACCAGTGAGAGTAGCTTCAGAAAAGATAGAGATTCTAAATAGCTGCATTTTCCTGGATAACAGGATTTTCCCAGAAGCTTTTTCCCCTTCTTATCACACTAATACAATTTAATACTATTTCATTTAAAGAATATTTACCCTGCCAAAGTATCCAACTATTTCATAATTTGAAGGTTTGCTTGAGACAGCTGCTAAAGACAGTGAAATATTTAATAATGTTGCATGACAAAAAAATGCCAGTAAGATACATTGCAGCTTGCTTAGAGATGAAGAAAACTAGGATGCCAGTTTTCATGATGATTGTGAGATAGTTTTAAAATCTTGTCATTAATATGCTAATCATTTTTCAAATATTTATGAAGCATTGAAACCTTTTCTGTATGCTTCTTCTGGCATAGTTTTCTTTCTTCTATTTTATTCCAGTTTAGAACTGGAAATTTTATAAATTTCTTTACCATATTGTAGCTCTTGTACTCTTCCTTTACGTAACTTTTATCTTGAGAAGAAGAAAGAGCAAGACAAACTGAAATTGCAGGACAGATTGATATCCAATTACAGTTGGATTGGCTGCTTGTTACAAGTTGACAATTAAAGCAACCTGCCATTTCATTTCATTCTTGCAGCTTTCTAGCTTTCTTAATGTTGAAAGGGATTTCATATTCAAATATAACTAGTGATATCATCATGTAACAGAATGATGTTAAAGAACATTGTTCAGAAATTTGGTTGCAAGAAAATAAAACAAGTCCGTACAAGTATTCTTATTCCAGCAGCATGCACAATTCACAAAGAGATAGGAAAGCAGACAAGAGAGGTTCTGTCTTACCTAAAAATGTTTATAGAAGAACAGCAGCTGAGATTTTGTGAGCTATAACGTTTTCTTTCATTGTATTTCTTCACTTTCAGTTTTCCTGAAATGCAGTATTTCCAGCAAGAGAATGTGAGGAAAATTCTTACAGATGTTCTGTTCTGCTATGCCAGAGAAAATGAGCAGTTGCTTTATAAACAGGTAATGAAAATATAGTACAGGTGGCATTCATCGACTCAACATTTTCTATATGGTTTGACAATAATGTAGTTCTGTTGTATCTGAAGTTGTATCATAATGCTATAGTAATCAAAGAGTTGCTTGTCATCTGTGTAGTGAGAAAAGTAAGCTCACTGAATAACATACGCTTTTTCCTCATAGTACAGTCCCTCAGATTGTTGTTTTTTTAAAAGTTTCTAAGTTGTCTAAATTTGAATTCTTTTATAAAAAACATATTTTTGTTCGATGTTGGTGAAACAGAAAAAGAACAGGAACAGGAGGCTTTCTGTGCTTTGGTATAAAAAAAAAAAAAAAAAAAAAAGGTAAGTATCAGGATTAAAAATGGTACTGAATAAACAAAAATCACAAGTAGTGATTTCTGAAATGTTAGCAAAATTTACTATTTTGGTTTTTTGTTTCATATAATACTTCATATTCTTCCTCAAGGTGCTAAAGCCATGCTATGTATTAGCAAATAGATTCTTTATCTAGTCGTGTAGCAAAGAAATGCAATGCTGCTGACAAATGCCTGTTGACTGATGGACAAGGGTGCTAGCAAATACCACTTTTGCAGTATCGCCAGAAAGAGTGCCTGCTTACACCTTCTTTGTTTAAATGGTACGGGTAGCCTTTAAAGCTGCACTAACAATATACATCCATATGGGATGAGGGCTAAATTAATGTAACATTTCTTCTGAAGGTTTTGAAGTGAATATAAGCACAATATTAAATTAATGTAGCAAGACTGATACACAGATTTATAGACATTTGTATTTGTTTGCCCAGACTATTAACTGTATCAAGATCAGTGACTGACAAACTGAGGGACATGGACAAAAGGTAAACTGTAGAGCAGCAAACTTTAGGTAGGACAAAAATACAAAGCTTCAGTAAATGTGAAGAGTTTTATAACACACTGTATGCTCCCAGGCATGGTATGTGACCACCCTGCCCCTAAGCCAGTAAATTAGTTGCGATACATGAAAAGACCAATCAACATTGGTCTTTTCCAATTTCCAAGAAACAGGAACTAAACAGATTAAATCAAAAATCAAATATATAGTTATCAAACATATCAAATCTCCATCAGCTGGTTACTTTTCATGTTTGACAGACTGTCTTGCATGATAGCAAGAAAGAATGAGAATTGTGAGCTTCTGCAGTATTCAACCTCCCCTTTCTAGTGAATATAGGCCAACATTCTGATGATGGGAAAATGGAAGAACACATTCCAGCTAATTTAGACTATCAGTTATTGAATAAGAAGTATTATTTTACTCTTTGATATGACTTAAAAGGACTTAATTACCCTCTGCTCATATTTAAAATCCTCTTGATTCCTTACCAAGAAATAATACCTTTCTACATAAGGATGGAATATTTAGCCAGATCAAATTTTAAAAAAAGAAAGCCCTGAGTTTCATCACAAGCTGTTAAAGCTATTATTTTCTACTAGGTGACACCCCGTTTAACATAGACCATATTGTTAATAGTTATGGGATTTTATTGAATTAATGAGACTGTTATCATGTAGTAGAATGTCTTGCTGAGTTAATTGAAACTGCAGAGATTATATAAATGGTATTAATGAACTTTGACTGCCTGATGTCTCAGCTTTAATAAAGACTGCTTGGTGGGCTAAATGAACATAGGCAGATAAAAGAACAGGTTCAATTTTGCGAGCCTACAGGCTGTTGACAAAGAAAACTTATTTACCTCTGTTTTCAACTGGTGTTGGTTGCATCAGTAGTGCAGTAATTTCAGGAAGGGGTTGCCACAGGACTACAAGGAGAGGTAAAGTGTATAAAAGGAAATAAATTTGGATCATGAAAAACTGTTGATTTAATATCTCTGAAGTGTTTCAGTATATCATCCAAGTGTTGTGGTGCCCTTCCAAGTCCACAAAATAGCAAATGGTTATGATTTTACTCCCTTCTAATGGACACATGTCATTTTTATTAGAAGCTTTTCGTTTCTCATACCTCATTTTAAAAGGCCTTTTTTAAAAAAATGATGATCCTGTTAGCTTATTAGTAACAATTCTGTTTTTTTTGTCCCCATGTTCTTCTCTCTTTAGATACAATTTATTTTATGACCATCAGTATCCTTCTCAGAATTAGCTAATAGGAAGCAGTTTGTGGTGGTGACAGGATACTTTTTTTTTTTCTCTATTATCAAATACCTATGTTGTAGTCAGTCTTCCTGTCCTACCATTTTTTTTGGTTGTTTTTACCATTGACTTCCCACTAAAGCAATGTATAGCATATTTTCATGAAGATAATAAAGGTTACTATTGATTCATCAGGAATGGATCATTTCTGAGATGCTCTCTCCAAAGTGACCTGAATACAAAGCTCAAATTCTGAAGTTTATCTTCATATTCAGTATCCATCGTGGGATTCATCCTGTTGTTCTGTATGGGAATTCCTCTCTCACATTTTTATGACCACATGCAAGAATTAAATTTGCTGTCGTAATTGTGACACTTGGCCAGTAAATGAAAACTTGCACTTACATCTGTTAACATCTGTACAGGACCTGATGTTTCTCTTCCAAATATTTGGAAAAAAGTTCTAGTTCCTTGGCAATTTGCATCCTTATAAATAAAGAGGGCTGCAATTTGCAATATTTCATTCAAGCTATTATGTAGCATCAGTATATATTCTTAGAAGAATCAATGTTTGCTTAATATGCATATATGCATGAAATTTGTCTTTGTAGTAGGTTTTGTGTTTTTTTGACCAGCATGGAGTAACATTTTATTTGATGGGGAAAGACATTTCCGTCCCTAGTCAGATGGAATAGAATGTTGTGAGGCTGTATTATAGAGATTTTAAAGACAGAATCCTCAGTGGGATCATTGAATTTTTAAATAGCAGCTGTAAATAAAAAATGTAAAGAGAATAGTATATTGTACTTAAGAATATGTAAAAATTACTATTAGCATTCTTCTATAAGATTGGTGCCAAAAATTCTGGTCCTAGTTACATTGAAAAGAAATAGTGACAATTAAGCTAAATTGCTAGGCTAACCATTGTTCACTCATGATTTGATTGACCTTAAAGAAGTCAATATAATTTTGAAATGCATTGATTCACTTTGCATTGTACAAATGCTGTATTTCTGGTTTTCTTTCTAAACCATAGACTGTATTATGAAATCAATATTTTGTTGTAGCTGGGAAGTGTCATAAAATTATCTGAGCTCTGTCAACTTATTTATTAACACTAAAGAGTTTTAGTAAACTGCAGCATTGAAAAAATGTGTATGCATATTACATTGGTGGCTTTTCTTGCCAAACTAAAAATCTCTAAACAGTTGAAGTACTCTTGTAACTGAAAGATCAGAGGTATCTTTTTGAAATTCTGATATTTCATCATCTGTTTGTTTTGTTTTTGTTGTATGTGGGCAGCCGCATTACAATTCTACTTTATTATATAGTTGATACATTATTATGTTGGAAGAATGTATGATGTGCTTTTATCTTTTATGACTAATTCTTATTTTATGTCCTCTTTCTTTTTCTTCAACTTACGTGTTTACAACTTAGCTGGTAGTTTTATTAGTTAGGTTTTTGGCATTTCCATTTCTCTTATTTCATGTTAGTATATCAGGGCGAATAAAAGATTAGATGTGGAGCTGTTAATTATCTGAGGTCTGATAGTATATATGGAAGCACAGCATTTGTTATCTACAGTTTATTTAAATATTTTTGGTATTTTTACTTATCTTCTAATTGTGGACCTATCTCCCAGTCATTCCTATTTCTTTCTTTCCTGGTACAGCTGTAAGACTTTCAGAAATCTGAGGCTGTCAACTTGCAATCTAAATTATATTGTTGCGTTTGAGAATTTCGGATCAGCTCCTGAAATCAAGTGGCTACATGAGAACCTAGGGTTTAACTTTTTTTTTTTTTTTTTCCATCTTTTGAAGTAGTCCCTAAAGGTTCAGAAATCAGAAGGGAAAGAAAAGCTCCACTCTTTAGTATGTTTGCTGTCTTTAGCTATGCCCAGTCAACAGAATTTGGTATTGCTGCAACCCTACAGTTGAGGCTATATCCGCAGTTGCCTCAGTTCTGAAGAAATTAAAATTGGATTTCCTAGATTTTGGTTGAGAGAACACAGAGATAGTTCCACCACCATTCATTTTCCTCCATGTTGCCAAGTATTGGAATTTCCTTTTATAAGCAAATGAGATTCATGCATCATAGATAGATAGTGATAGATAATGACCTAGAGAGGGCTTTCTTATCTATCTGAGTCCTCTCTCTGCTCTGATCTACATCTGATATTTCTGATAAAACTTTAAGTGTATTTTGTTGTTTTTATTTGTTTGTTTGTTTCATTTCTGATAATGGATTTGCCTGTATCAAGCTGGTAACTCTTACATACTGAACACTCCTGAAATGCTGCATGTAATATCACAGTTCTACTTTGACCTATCTGAGAGTATCCCAAGAATTTTAATAATATGCTGCCTAATTGAGATCTTAATAGCGTCCAGAGATCCTACTCCAACACAAAGGTCAGAGAATCCAAGCAGGGAACAAAATAAATGTGAGATCTGCTAAGCATGTGGTGGAACAGGCACTGTACCATTCTTTGGGGGGCCAATGTCTGTAGTTCCCTCTCCTTGGAGCGATCTGTGCATCCAAAGGCAGCCAGACAGGTCTCCATGCTTCATCCTACACCTTTTCCATCACTAAAGGGCTCCCCTCGCTTTTTTTTTTTTTATGTCTGACCCCCACCCCAATCTTATGTAGTTCCCACCTGCCTTCCGTGTCCCCCACTGGGAACCCAGCTCCACTGCTTTATCCAAATTTCCCAGATCCTCCTTTTTCCTGGTCTAAGCTGAGGGAAGGGGCTGAATCTCTCCTGTAGCTGAGGTTTCATTCTGCAGACAATTGTTTTACCTGCCAGCATGTTGCTGCTTGCTAACAACTGGGCTGTTTGTTTGCTGAAGCGGTTGCTTCTGCTCCCATTAACACATTGGAAATCCCCAGATGAACCAATTTGAGTCAAGACTCCTCTGGTGAGCATTGATGGGTTGCCCAGCCA
This sequence comes from Aythya fuligula, assembly GCF_009819795.1. Classification (NCBI taxonomy): domain Eukaryota; kingdom Metazoa; phylum Chordata; class Aves; order Anseriformes; family Anatidae; genus Aythya; species Aythya fuligula. Next base: position 37,865,812 of record NC_045560.1, on the reverse strand, counting down.
TGCTTCTAACCCTGTCCCAAGTCCTGAACTATCCACCACTTTTTTCCACTCTGATTCCTGCATGGCTTTATATTTTGACTATGTCTGGATATAGATTGTATTTGTAAGTAAAAGTCTGAAATGGAACAGTTCCAGGTCTCCTACACACTGTGTTAATAATGTACTTTTTAAAATATTGACCTAATGACTTTTTTTAATTTAAAAAAAAAAAAAAAAAGAAAGGTGAAAAGGCCCTTTTATTTCTCATGTGGAACTTTAATATTCTAATTTCCCAAATAGCTGCCCAAGTCTCCTCTAAAGGCTACTGTTATGGTGGTTTTGGAACATTATAAAATTAAAAAATAATAATAATTTTAAATTTTGTAATTTGTCCTTATTGCAGATCTGTGTGTACTGTGGATCATGATTGTAATTAACATAAATAAAATTTATATTTATGAATATAGATCTTAGAGTAAACTGCCAGGTGCACGGTTGCTTACCATTGCCAATCTGTTGCCTGTTGTGTTAGAAGAAGGGAGAATAACTTGCTTCCCCCATAATGTAGCAGAATAAACACTTGGATTTAATCAGAATTTAAAATAAAAGACTGATTATGAAACCATTCTGTTAAGAATATAAATGTTCACACTTTTAGTTAGTTTGCACCCAGTATTGCGGGCTGCCTGATGCTGTGCTTTATGAACTATTATATGAATGAAATATCTTACAGTACTTTTGCTTCTTTTTATGTTTAGGGTATGCATGAACTCTTAGCTCCCATTGTTTTTATTCTGCATTGTGACCACCAAGCTTTTTCACATGCCAGTGAAGCTGCACAACCAAGGCAAGCATAACGTTTTATTTATATAATATTAAAAATTTGCTTCTTTAGAAAAAATACATAGAGTTTTCTGGATTAGAACTTGTAAATATGTTCTTTAATTATTTGTTTATAATTAATAAATTAACTTGAGAAAATGTTGCATCGTCTTGCTTTTATGGGAATGTCCTTATTTTGTCTTCCCTACTACAACATGCGAAGGGAGGTTTTAGTGTAGACATTGGCCAATTCACAGCTATTACATATAGAAAAAAGGGAACACAGCAAACCTAAATGAAAACTTTAATGTTCACCTCATTTTTTGTTATTGCCAAGAATGCTTTAGTTTTTGTTATTGCAGAGAGGAAGCGGAGTAGAAAAACATAGTCTTAGAATGGACACATTAACAACTTTCTTTCCTTGTATCTTAAAATAATCAATGTAGATGCGTTGTTGACTGATATTTCCTTTATTACCTTGCAATGTTGTAGCTGCAATACCTGACTATGTTTTGTCTTGGTAGTAACATTAATTTTAGGTATTGATTCTCCATTTCAGCCAAGCTGTGCGTGCACGTGTTTATACACGTGTATAAAATACTATATCACGTATGATTGTGAACTGAATTCAGATGCTTTTTTCTTGCCTTATATGTAAAGCTTTTCAAAATAAATAAATAAACTAGTTGCCTGTTCAAATCATTTGTGATATTTAATCAATTTCTTTTAATTTGTCTTTTTTGTCATTGCTTGTGGAGTCTAGCAGTGAATAAAGGCCAATTTAATTATATGTGCTATGTATCATAACCTCTTTAGCACCCCTCAATGTGATTGTCCAAAGGCAGTATTAGCATAAGGATGGAATTTATTTACAAGTGTGTGTTTTTATTCAGTGTACGTCTTCAGATATCCTGAAATTACCTAGAAGATGCCCTTCAGTGCAAAGGAACTCAAAATAAGCATGTGTTACATGCAGCATTCTGTTCCAGTGCCACTGAAAAAGTAGAGCCAAAGAACAAAGTAGATGGAAAAGAGGTGCTGTCACTGATTAATTGCTGTTAAAGTACAATAAAAATACAGGCTATTAAAACAAAATAAATTAATGTTTTGATACTGCATATTTGACCAGTAACCATTTTTTGTTGTTTTGGACAAACAGTGATAGATTGTGCAGCAATCAATTATTGTAGATCAAGCATATTCAAATAATACATTGTGACATTCAGTAATTTGTTATTTGGAGTAATTAGATGGTTACTTCATTGTAGTGCAGACAAGGCAGCTAATTTGTTTTTGATCTTTATAAAAAGGAAAGACTTCATTTGTTCAATGGAGTTGCTCTTTTTAATTAAAAAGGATAGTTTTCTCATTTGCACTTTATATGAAAGTTGGCTTATAAATACATAATAGTACATGCAGAGCACTGACCAAAAACAAACATTCACATTTGGATTGTTCTCTGTTGATTTTTTCAGTGAGGAAATGAAAGTCCTTTTGAATCCTGAATATCTGGAACATGATGCCTAGTAAGTTTTAACAACTTCCTTTACATTTAATTTACTCTTATTTGCAATACATTATTTAACACCAAGTTTCTGGCTTTTCCCCTTTCAGTGCAATGTTCACACGTCTTATGAAGACTGCAGAACATTGGTTTTCAACTTTTGAACATGACAGTCAGAAGGTAAATATTACTCTAAAATGTATTTATTCTATTCTTAAACAAATGTGTTTTTTAATGTGACTGAAGTAATTTGAAGATGATAACGTTTGTTCTCTTAAACAATTTGGTTAATTGTTTAACCAAAGTTAAACAATTAAAAGTTAATTTAAAATTAACTTAATTTTAACTTGGTTTTAATCAAGTTAAAATTAAGTTATTTAGAGGTTTTTCAGAATTAGGTCATAAGCACTTGTGGAAAGTCAGTTGGCAGATCCTGTCTGTGGAAAGATCACTTTGATATCGAATGCCACACACAGGAAAATTATTCTCCTGTTTATGAGAGATACTCATGTATAGCAGTTAAAAGATTGCTTGTCATAGACACATGTAAGTGCCCCAAACTTGCGCTAATGGCATGTTAAATAAATACATTGAGATAGTGTTTAACATTGAGGCTTGAATTGGTTTAAATCGTTTTCAATATGAACAATTTGACGTGAAACCAAAATTTTGTTCATAGGTTGCCCATCATAGGTCAGGGTTCATCTGTGACTTTGTCCCGATGCCACCTCTTTTTTGTTGATGATGATCCTTTTTTTCCCCCCTCTTTTCTTCTTGGCCTGAGGATATTCTGAAGGAATGTCTGTGCCCCTTAAATCAGCAGTGTAGCTATACAGATGCCATTGTATTTAGCATTTTGTTTCACAGTATGGAAAAGCCTTTTCTGTGTTTAGTTTTACAGAACCTTTTTTTGTACTATTTTTTTTTCTTGCCCTCTCTGAACTCTTTGCAAGGAATATCTAGTCTTTGCCTGTAACCATTTTTCACGCATGGCAGATTTAACAGTTCCCTCTGTCTGTTTTACCTCATTCTAATGTTCAAGATTTTTTTTTTTCTACTTTCTTCCTGTCTCTTTCCCTTTTTGTGTTTTTCTTTAATTCTGAAAAATTATTTTCGTGATGGGCTGTACGTAGAAGGGTCTAGTAAAACAGCCATGTTACTGTTGTCCAAGACTTTCAATGTATACACTAAAAGAGTTGGTCTCCAGACTAAGTTCCAACTTGATTTATTTCAGCATTTTTCACAGACCATAGGGCAAGTAGAGTCAAAAATAAATTAATAAGAATTTGGTCATTTTTGGATGCCCACGCATGTGCACCAAAACATATACTTGCAAACTGTAATTAGGGAGTGCTAATTTTAGAGATGATTTTGCCTGTCTGTTGAAAAAAATGTTGTTCATCCAAGTCTCACATAAAAGCTTCTATTTTATTTAAATGTTTAAATGTATCTGTGTATATATTTTATAGATACGGAGTGTTGGCCAGAGCTATCTACAGTTATAAATTACTATTTAGATTTGAATTTTACATAGTTTTCAGTAACTACAGATAAAGTGTAAGAGATACAAATTTTATGAACTTATTACATAGTCACTTTTATTCTAACAACAAAGCTGCAAGATGTTTCTCTTGAGTGTAACTTTTCAGAATTCAGTGTATTCAAGCATATTTGTTCCAATTTCTGTGACAGAGGTGGTGAAGTCTGAGGCTGATTTTTATTCCAGGAAATAACTAGGTCGACTTACAGATTTACAGTGCTTGGGTAGAAGGTGAAAGTTTACATTACCCTTTCTAGTCCTTTCACAGCATAAAAAATTAACTATGCACAGTACATGGATTAATATCTGGTTGTTTGTTCTTGTTCTTTGCAAACATGTATAATCTTTAATAATCCTTTCTTGTGCGTGTGCCTTTTACAATCATGACTTTGAGGGTTGGCTACATAATAAAGTCTGAGTCTTCACAAATGAAGCAATGAAAGCATGCGCTCTGAGATACATGTTACATTTTATAGCCTCTAACAGTTGGTTCCATTACTCCCAATTGCCATTAGAGGAGCTGCTCCAGCTACGGCATTCCCTAGTGGTTAATGAGAGAAATCTGTCCACATTTATACTTGTGCTATGTCCTAGCCTCTCTTTACTGCTGTAGCATTTGTTTCCTAAATGCATGAATATATAAGTTGTATTAGTATCAAATACCAGCCATTCCAATTCATGTTGTGTTCAGTAATGTTGTGTGGCAGGATTTGGTGATTTTGTTACTAATACTTGATCTAAAATATTCAGCTCTGTTCCACTGGTAATAAATATTTAAATTGTTCTTACAGGTGAAACTGGTGCTCTCCTTCAAATAGTATAACAAATCTCTGAGCTGTGCTTCTTTTCCTTACTGCGAACCACATCCCTTCGGGGTCTATCATTTATATTTCATGGTAACAGTGGATGGCTAAGCCCATACACTCATGAAATGTTTGCCAAGACTAAGAAGCTCACAAAAAGAAAACAGGTGTTTCGTCCCATGTGGCAAGTCAATATGTAGTGAGGATAGGCATGGGCACAGTATCATGTTGTCCACTTAGCTTCTGTGCTTTAGGCAGAGACACTGTGAATCATTTCTAGGTAAACATTTTGACAGCTTAATTCTATTAGTTCATTTGACCATCTTTGTGTTTGGGCTGTTCCTTTCATACCAGTTTGATGATATTATTTGGAGCAATTTCAACTGATTAAATGTATCGTCATTTTCTCAACCAAATTGCTTGAGAAGAGACAGCAGACATATCATATGCTCTCTAGTTATTCACCAAACTTCTTCATGGTGTGCACCAAATCATGAGGCATGTGTTGGTCTTCATAATCAGAATCCTTTCACACTTAAACCAGTGTGTAAGACTGTCTTTTAATTTTGTAAAGATGACTATAAACCTACAGACAACTAATGGTGTAAAGACTAGTCTGGGTGACTACCGAGTCTTGTCATGTTACAAGCTCATACAGGTTGAAAGATTCTAATGTTGAGATTTCTATATAAGGTCTTATGCCTATAATCAAGAAAATTTTAAAAATACAGTTCTCTTGAGTCATCAGACTTATGCATGGTCAAGCTGAAGTTAAACTCAACTAGAATAAACCTGAATAATGTACACATTGCAGATGTGTGCCAACTGACAGAGCATGCACAGACTGTGAATTCATACAGTAACAGGTTTTTATGATTAGTTTCAAAGATAAATGGGTGTGTTTCTGCAAAAGGTTGCTGTAGACTGGCATTTAACATTAAGGCAATGTTATAACTTAGGAGTGCTTTTCTTGTAGAAGATTAGACATACTTAGTGGATTCCTTTCTTTTTTCTCCACATTCTGGCATGTGACCAAGAAAACACTGAAATGGGTATGAAATAATAATAACAAATAGTCATACAATAGAGAAGCAGAAAAGAATTCAGTAACTTGTTTCTAATGTATTACTTCAAATAATGAACATAGAGGGCATTTAAGTGTGGAATAAGGAAATTTTTCTGCCCCTACCTACTTCCCATGGGCTCTCAAATTGTCTGTGGACCTTTACTCACCTCCCATGCTGGCTAATTTCTTGTAGGTGTGTTATTGGAAAGATGACATAAGCTGTCCATCCTAGAATCAGAATGGTTCGGGTTGGAAAGGACCTTAAAGACCACCTAGTTCCAATCTCCTGGCATGGGCAGGGACACCTCTCACCAGACCAGGTTGCCCAAAGCCCCATCCAGCCTGGCCTTGAACACCTCCTAGAATGGGGCATCCACAGCTTCTCTGGGCAACCAATCCTTTTTTTTTTTTTTTTTTTTTTTTGGTCCCTAAAAGGGGCCAAAACTGAACACAGAACTCAAGGTTTGGCCTCCCCAGAGCTGAGTACAGGGGGACAATCACTTCCCTAGCCCTGCTGGCCACACAGTTTCTTATGCAAGCCAGGATGCTGTTGGCCTTCTTGGCCACCTGAGCACACTGCTGGCTCATATTCAGCCAACTATCAACCAGTACTCCCAGGTCCTTCTCTGCCAGGCAGCTTTCTAACCACTCATCTCCCAGCCTGTAGCACTGCTTGGAAAACAAAACAAAAACACTTTCTTTTCTTTCCTCTTTCAAATCTGATGGAAAATCTAAGTGGTTTTACTTCAAATTATTTGGCATATTTATTCTTTACATTTTGGGGGTGAAAGGGGAGGTATGGGACACCTAAATTATTTGTTGACGTTGCAGAAAATTCAAGGTTTCTGCAGCTTGTTAACCATCTCTAAGCAAGAGATGGTTTATCTCCATTTGCTCTGGTGAGCCCTTCCTTTTAGTGGCTAGAACCACTAGCTTCTGATGATCTTGCATCAGAGTCAACACTCTTACTTTTCTCTCTTCTTAGAAAAGGGAATAGAAGTCCTCTTTTCAGACTCAGAGATGCATTTGATTTAATTAACATCACAGCAGACTTGCATTTACTTTCTCTGCATGTTTTTTGCCTTGAATGCTAAATTTGATTAATCTGTTTTATTTGAATAAAGTGGCTCTTTCATGAAGGCCATTCTTTCAGTATTTCTTCAAATGCTTATTCTTTACATTACAAAAAATGCTTTCTTTACATACAACCCGTGATTCACATGTTCTACGTAGCTATTATCATGCTTTCCATCATAGAACTCTTCAGTCTGTGTATTCTTCTCTGCTTATAATTAAAAACTGAAAAACAACTGTTTACTTAATTAAAAAATAAATAATAAAAAGGAGGAGAAACATCCTTTCTCAACTGCAGCTATAAAGAATTTCAGTATTTAACTAATAGGCAGTACTTCATCATAGCCCCTAAGATGCTAGGTGTTTTATTTTAAATTTCTGTTTGGCAGAACAGAAGAGGTTTTTTTTTGAATGAAACTATGCCATTTTAATGAGGTTTATTTGATAGTCTGTGAAGGAATTTTGGTCAAGTGATTTGCTAGATCATCTGAATTGAGTATCTTTTGCTACCACAGCAGCATGGCAAAAACCACTGTACTGTAATAGACAGATCAGTCCCTTTGCTGAAGTTGACATAGCAAAGCAACAGTTACACAGATTTCAAGATATAATTTATCAGATCCTTAAATAAAAACATTTAACTGCTCAGCACCATACAATATTTTTTGCAGTGCAGAATGGAATAATTAAGAAAAAATATTTCAGACAGATTAACAAAAAACTATTTTTATTGAATTTGGGTAGAAATTATTAAATGTTCACTGCCCTTTTGAATATTAAACAGTGTTAGAAATAATGGTTAAGTATGGTTACATCTCTTCCTCTTAAAATTATGATAGAGAATGGGACTGAAGAGGGTCTATAGCTACAAGAAATAACCTTGGGAATAGTTCGTACAACAAAAAATACTTTATTTGTTATTGAGTGCTGGAAATTATGCACTCTTCACAAGTGAATGTCTTTCAGCAATTTTAGAAGTAATGAAGTCTTTTGAAAGTATTAACACTTTGACCTTAATAATGATTCTCAATCAATATACTAAGCAACAGTATAGAAAAATAATAACTATTTTTTTAAAGCGAGGCTTTCAGATCTGAGAGTCAAGATGAGAAATTGAAAGAAGTCCTAGCGAAATCTCTCTTCAAACTGTTTCAAATGTTCCTCTTCTGTAACTTCAGCATCGTTCTGGACAGGTTAATTCTCCATTTGCCTTTCCCCTGTCTTTCTCTTGTTAGGCCTGATTTGTTTGTTTTTATTCCTCGCCCTCATTTTTACAAATTTCCTGTTTAGTATAATTAATTATTTGCTGCATTTCTTTCTAGCTTTCCACTTCTTTTCAGTAACAATTCACTCTTTTGCAAAAAGAACAAATTTAAAGTCACATCACATTCAAGTATGCTAATATAGTAGTTTTCTTCCTCTGTTTTCACCTGTGTGTGTCATGTTACAGATCATGACATAGTTAGCACAACCATTCAGTCCAGCCAGCTGCATCCTAGTCCTGAGGTTCATCGCACTTTTCTTTGGTTTTAAAGGTTTTCCGATGCTTTATTAAAGTTGTGTGGATTTTGAGCCACTTGATTTTCTGAGCAAGAGAAGCCTGTTGAGAAAGTGTTGTTCAAAAAATAGTTATTTTCTATTTGGTATGCAATTTATTGTCCTCTAAGGGTATATATTCTCTCCAGTGTTACCATTCATATGCATTTCTCTGGACTGACAAGTACAAAAATAAAATAAAGCTGTCATCACTTTGTCAAAGTGTGAAAAGTAAAGCAGGTACGTGAATTGGACTTGGAGAAGGAGGGAGTAAACCATGGAACACCCAGGAACGGGAATCCCACAACAGGTGCCCCAGAAGGAGATACTTGAAATTACTCTTCTGCTGGAGAAAAAAAAAAAAAAAAAAAAAAGGCTGTTGGTGTTTTTGTGTTTATTTGAAAGCCAGTGATAGTAAGACAATAAATTTCTTTCATGTAATTAAATAATAAAGGATGTTGTTTTTTCTTTTCCTCTTTTCTGTGTCTGCAGGAGAAAGATGTGATGATTACACCTATGCCATTTGCAAGGCCACAAGACTTAGGCCCATCTATTGCTATTGTAACTAAAGTAAACCAAATTCAGGATCAGCTGCTGAAGAAACATGATATTGAGCTGTACATGCATCTGAACCGACTGGAAATTGCTCCACAGATTTATGGACTGTAAGTGCTTACAGTGCATTATTTAATTTAATTCCTTCTAGATTTATTTCATTGTTTGAGGACATTTTAGTCCTGAAATTTAAGATTAGAGGAATGGCAGTAAAAAGAAGTACTGTTTTTCTCTTAGACCTTACTCCACTTACATTACAGTAAATGAAACCACACTGTTGTATTTGTGACAGAGACATTCCTAATGCAGATAAAGTGCATTCAGCTATATATTAGAGAGCTTGACAGAGATTCCCAGTGCAGTGGTGGGACATCAGTACATACTGAAGGGGAAGAGGGAAAGCTTAATGGCTGAATGGTTTGTTTGCTTAATTTTGTCACCTGAATTGGTGAATTGCTATCAGTGAACTTTTCTCTATTCCAATAATAGAGGTTTGGATACTGGCAATATAGGCGTGGTAGGACATGTTGAAAGTTATGGCATGGTGATAATAAAGTTTCTGTATGTGGAGTCAGCTCAGGTAGTCCTTGTTTTGTTAAAGTGACTCACATCCATTCAGGTAGCTTTGTATTATGTGTCCCCATTCTGTGGGGGATTTTTAGGTCAGGTGCGACTTTGGAGGTGTCTTTGTCCACAAATGTTTTCACAGCATTGTATGCAAACTATTTATGGCTCCTATATTCAATTTGGGTCAATACAGAGCATGCAAATTGTAAGAATCACGAGGACTTGTGAATTGCCTATGATTTTGAGAAATAATTTTGCCTTCATAGTCTGGAATTCTAGACAGTTGATTCATTTTTATCATTCCTAAGGAGCAAGCTGTATTTACAGTTGCAGAAAAATGAGACTTGTACTTTTTCTAACTTTTTGCAGTGATTTAAAATTAACATTGACTTTGCTTTAAATCACAAAAAATGTTTCATTTGTAGGTTTGAATTGCCATATGTAATTGTGAATTATATTTAACAACTCAATTGAAAACGTGAAAAAGAAGGGAAAATGAGACTGTCTAAATGTCAGGCCATAAATGCAATACTTGCAAGTAAAGTCTAATTTGATGTTACCGTAAACTGGAAAAATGCTGAGATACAGTACCGCCCTCAAGAAAAGGGTCAAACTGAGGCTAAATAGTAGTCCCAAGCTTAAAAGGAGCATAGGAAGAGAAACATAATACTTGAAAACTTCAATAGTTTTGGTAGGAATGGTCTACAGGCAGCAGAAGAATAAACTAAGGAAACTCAAGGTATTAAAGTATGAAGAGGACAAACAGTCTTATTGCAGTATTTTTTGCATAATGTGGAGTAGTGAGTTTTCTTTATATCTTCTGTAGTCTAGAAGAGAAAGCAGGCATTGCTAATAAATTTCAGGAGTGGCAATGAATACGTAGGTGGTGTAAACACCAAGGAAAACACAAAGACAGTGCTTCTATTTTCTGAAGACTTATGAAAACATACAGAAAATAAGATAAACCTCAGAGATTTGCAAACATATTCTGGGGCAAAAGTAATTTGTATTGTAGGTATTCACTTCAGTTTAAGATTTTGCCTTTCAGTAACAGAAATAATTGAAAGAAAAAAATTAGACTTTAGCTCAAAACATGGCATTATAATAGCAGAGGAACAGTGCAGTCTGGTGCGGCATAAATAGAATTGAATCTGAATAAAGAAATTTACAGTTAAAGGAATGAATTATGAGAAAGATCTTCAAGCTGACTATCAAGAAAACCTTACTAACAGGGAGCTGTTAGACTGTAAAGTGATATATCAAAATTAAAAAAGGAAAAACCATCAGAATATTTTAAAGACAGATTCTCAGAAGTGGATATTATTATAAAGAACAAGTCTGCTTTGGCAAAAGAGGAAAGTAGGCTGCAAGTGAGGTCATATCATTCTCCGACTTCTGATTTAATATAGAGAACAGGAAAAAAAAAGGAGAAAGGAACATGACTGTTGTATTATTCTCACATTTAATGATGTCTGAATTCTTCAGAATAACAACTTCCATTAGTGAACCAGCTTGACAGACTCAGATGCTGGATCTTTTCCTGTATTTAACATTTCTTGAACTAGAAACAGCATTTCTTAAACATAATAGATTATTAATAATTGCTCAGTATAACCCAAATTCAGAATTTATGTAAGTTTTTGTTGAAATATATTATTTTCCTGACGTTTGTTGAATTTGGCAACAGTAAAAATTTGTATGTGAATCATTTGAGTGATACGTATCAGTCAAAAAATACACGCATAGTAGAAGGAAGACTAGGAACTTCCTTCAAAAGATATAATGGAGCTGCTGGAGAAAAGTACCAACACAAAAGACTTGTATGTACTGGTAGTCTTCCCTAGCCTGAGCAATTTTTGCAGTGTACTTAAAAATGTAGTATTTCATACTTTGCATCTGTTTATAACCTTTTGTGGAAAGATAGAAACAATTCTTGTTTACTCTTTGTATTTTCAAACTGTTGATTTCAACCTTTAATGTTTACAAGTAGTCTTTCTTTTTTTGTTTTTTTTTTTTTTTTCCAAACAATAGACTGGGACAGCATGTATCCTAGTCTGTTGTACAATTCCATGTTCAGAAATGGTCACAAAATTTTCACGAAGTTATGTTTACAGGCTTACAAGAGCAACTTTAACAGGCATTACCATACTTGTGGTATAACTCATTAAATATCATTGCTGTCCATTGGTGTGAAAGTGTAACACCATTTTTGTGGGAAAGTATACTCAGTGTGGTGTTTCTCAGATGCTATTCCTCTGTAACCTGTGATTTAAAAGAAAACTTATTCTCTGGTACTTTCTGTTTTGTGAAGTTATAGCTCAGGGAGTGGGTTGCTTTATCTTCTAGAGTACAGCAGGCTCCACATTACCTGGCTTCCCTCATTTCCTTGCTGAGCAAAAAGAGAACCCCAGTTAGATCTACTAAGGTACACTAGTGTCCTGGCTGTGCCATACTTTCGTTCTCTGGTGATGCAAATTCTTGTTACATGCAGTAGCCTTAACGCTAGAATTTTTGCAACTGGAAATTTTGTGAGACCCCAGATTCATTCACTTGCAGTCAGCCACTGCATACCCCAGTGATAATTTTTCAGCTGCTATTAATATCGGCCAAAATGGAACCAGCAATACGGAGATAAAGGCTTTTGTCGTACCATTCTTTAGCCTTCTTTATTTGCCATGTCTCTGGTTTGTTTTTAGACCCTAAGATAGTGTTTTGCAGAATAACATTGTTTAACGTTCCTGGTAGCACTGCAAATTGCACACAGTCTAACCAAACTATAATAATTATCTAATCATATCTAATTTTCTACTTTGTGAAGTAAAGTACAAGAATGGTTTGAAAGTAAAATTGAATTGATTACATTAACAGCTCAGTGACATGCTTCCTGATAATAAACTTCTCCCTAAATAAAAACAAAAAATGCTAAAATTGCACAAAAAGATTAGATACTCTGAAGGGTTGACAGATTGAATATTCAGTTTAATTATAAAATCAGATGAGTTAAAAAAGATTAATGTGCTAGATGAAATGGTATTCTAGTGTTAATTTCTTTGACCCTTACATCTAATTCATGTCAAAGTACAAAATAATTATTGCAAAACTATTCTGCAGTTTCTGCAGTGACCACTGGTTGCAGTGACAAATTAAGCAGGTCACGTTCCCAGCTTGAAACAGGACAAGGATTAAAGAAAGTCTTCAGATATCTGTATTTTAAGACTTTTTCTTCATCTTACAATAATTTTTAGTAGAGGATTTATGTTAGATTTCACTTAAAAGTTTAATCAATTGGGAGAGTCCCTCATAATATCATTATAACTGCTTTATTTTATGTACTGAGGGTTTCCAAGTGGATTATATCCATATTACATCAAATGAAATTCTCACAGAACTGCATGCAATAAGTACAGCCGGATCATGTAAATATGATGTGGTTGTAAAGAAATAATGCACACAATGCTAATGACAAGGCATAAGTATAAAAAGCTTTATTTAAGAACAAAAATTAACTGGTGGCATAAACTCACTAGCTTCTGCATCATAAGGCTGATGGCAGATTATATGCTGATATTATATTGGTTAAGCAAATTCTTTCTAAGTACATATCCAACAGACAATAAAGCACTTGCAGAAGTGAGCGTAAATATTTCATGATAGCTTAATCTCTGTACAAAAAAGGCCTTCTTACAACATTCAAAGCTAGTGACTTTGCCTCCCACTGCCACTCTGCTTTCTGATGATCAGTCAGATGGACATACTGGGTGCTGTGCTTGGAGATTCAGATCCAGCCCTTTAGGCTGGTACCACAATTATACTTCAGGAAGAAAAGGGGAGAAAAAATGAAGAGAAGGATACAAAGCAAGTCACAAAGTACATTTGAAGCTAGCATTAGAAAGGTTATGTTACAGCAAAGTCAACAGCAGATGTGCTGCTCCACTATTACTATTCTTAGTTGCTTTGCTATGAGCACTGCTGTGGGGCGCCCACCTGTTTTAGTTTCTCTCCCATGCCATTATGGTACCAGGCAGTATTCTTTTCTGTAACCATATTGGTCTCTGGAGGGAGGATGTAAAGGATTTCACCAATGCAGAAAAGGAACATAAATCATATACATCGTATCCAGAAAAAAAAAAAAAAAAAAAATCCCACCAATCATCAGAATAAGGAGAAATATTCATGATCACCAGAAAAAAAAAAAGTAGATCAGTTAGATTATCAGTCTTGCTAAGGAGAGAAAAAAAAAAAAAAAAAAAAAAAAGCTCTGCAGATCATCCCAGATGCCTAGGTTTATTACAATTCCTCTCTAATTTTTAATCCAATGACATCACTTAATTGGACAACAATTATAGTGTAAGCAACTTTGATCTATTGTGCATATAGTAGGGGAACCACCAAAATCTGGCTTTGCTATTAAAATAAATAAATATTTTAGTATCTATCAGTGGCTAAGACTAAGCAAACGGTAAGTCGTCATGAATTTATTTTCTGTTTGACTTAAAGCATTATGTACAAAAAAGATTTAATGCTATGCAAGTCCTAGCCTGTCTATCATTAGAATACTTGCAAGGATTTAATGCCAGATACACAGGCCTTTCTAAGAAAGGTTACAATCCTCTGTTACTCCCACAAATGAAAAGGAGATACAGGCTACTGGCATTTTGGATGAAGTTTTTGGGAACTGAGTGAGACATCTGAATACTTTATCAGTTTAGTCTTGTATAGTGAAATAAGTACTATAAGAAGAAAACTGGAAGTTAAAAGCAAAGTGACAGCGGAAAACAATTCTGAATCTAATGTAGAAATATATTTTGATGGAGAGAGGAGTTGCCTCAACTATTGTTGATGTATCTGTTGAATTGCAATGGTTTACTGACTCAAAGGGATTGTTCTGTGCAAGTAAACGTGGACAATTCTTGAAGCATCAGGGTAGATATCTCACTTTGAGGAAGCAAGCAAAGCTACTTACCTGTAGAAGCTGCTTTTCTTTTATTTTAAAATGAGGTACCCACCTTTTGTTTTCTTACATGGTAGCTATCTGATGCTTATTGTTGAGTTCCTCCAGAAAGCTTTCCGGTTGTTGATTGAATTTTTGTTATAATTATTTGCCACTTGCCTTATCCATTCTTACTGTATATTATATTGAACATTGCAGTATGATGAACTTCTCAATTACATCCTTTTTCTCCACTCTCACAAACAGTATTTTAGACTTACTTAAGACTTAAGATTTGGACATATACATAATGTGAAAGCCCACTATAAACACAATGAAGAATTGGCTGAGGTGTCAAAAGTGTTCATCTGAGTTTTACTCTCCTGCCACATAATTATGTGCTGAGAAGATAATGAGTAGTACTGGATGGCTGTGAGAATGGAATGCAGATTTGTCATTATGTTGTTCCTTGATGCAGGTGATGTGCTTCCCATATGAAGCATGGGGAATTATCTTTTATGGGGAAGGAAACAAACAAGAAAGCTTCCATTTTTGCTTTTGTCACACACCCTTAAAAAATCTGGTTTCATTAAACATAAGTAGGCTTAGATACCAGTGGCTTTGAATAGAATAAGTATGTTCTGAAACCTGTGATGAATTCAGTAGGAATAAATACAGGTGTTTGAAAGTCAGTCTTTTTTTTTAGTTAATAGCTACAAAAGCTGAACAATGAACAGAGAAGTTCTACTCCAGCAAGGAATTTAAGGTGCCATATATTGTGTATGGACTTCTCTTTGCTTTCTTTATACTTAATCACACTAGCTCTCCAGCTAACCAGTGCAGTTTAATTTAGTGCATCATTTTGTTTCTTTCAAGGACACAAATCCTAGTTTAGAAAACTGGTGTTACAAATGGGTACAGAAAATGTAGCAGAACATAGGCTAAGTATCTGTTGCAGGAAACAATTACCTCAGCATATGCCAAAAAAAAATTATATTGTGCTAACATGTCCAAGTTAATCTAATGTTAGTAGGGAAAATACAGCAGCTTGAACTTAAGCATTTGCTAGCAATCAACGCATTTCCCATAGAATCCAGTCTGTGGCTAATTCATGGTTTGGTCAACCAGTGCTTCGACCTCACTGCTTATTCTTACCTGGTCTGATTCAAGTCAGTACAGGCATGCATGCATATGTTACTAGTATACCCTTTATTTTTTTGAGAAGACGTACTATTAGAGCTGATAATAAAGTAATGAATAGAACCATGTGCACTGTACCAGAGGGGAAGATCATCCTATCATCAGTCCTTAAAATAAAGGCTAATGCCCAAGAGTCTTGATAAACTAAAGACTAATACAGACAGAAGGTCACTGAAAATCTTTTGGTTCTTATGTTTGTCCAAGTGCACATAAAAAATATCCGCACAAAGAGGAGCTTCTACTAGAATACAGAGAAAAGCTTCAGCAAGAGTAATGGCAAGACATCCTAAACACAATATGGTGACTAAATTGTAAAACTAAAAATTATACTGTGTTCTTTAAGCACAGCTGGGATCAACTGGTTGGTGCAGATAAGAGGAATTTTAATCCAGATCTTTAAACAACTGAGAATGAAATACTTAAATGCACAACCAAGACCTGTTGGAAGCACAGGAGTTAGATTTCATTTTAAAAGTCAACATTTTTAATACTTTGGTGTTCTTCCATGTCAGAATAAACTAAGCCATTTTGAATTTTCATGGAAGACTAGGGAGGGGAATGACAGGGAATTGCATTTGAAAAAAAAAAAAAAAAAAGAACAAAAAAACAATAATTGACATCCTTTAGGAAGCAGGATGTCAACTTCAGGGATAGCATGGTCTTCACGCTGTCTCCCTTGGCCTAGGAGGACATGTTAGTAATCAAGATCTTCTAGGTCATTTTCATCTGAGGCCTTAGTTTTAGAAGAAAATTATATTCTGAAAGCACAATTCATTCCCAATTAAAATGTTGTCAAAATGTAATGAAATAATAATTTTCTGGATAATAGCTAGTCTGCATTTTCTCTAGAAGACTCTGGTTGCTTTCTTGAATGGAGATAACCTCAGGGGATGGGGGGGAGGGAGGGAAGCTGTTCAAGGTCAGCATTAAGAAGATGGTTTCCCTTCTGTGCATTGTCCCCACAAAAATAAGTTTGCCAGCTAGACAAGTCAGTCTGCCTCAGTGATTTCTATCTCTATGGACAGTGCTCTCTCTCTCACTCTCTCTCCAGTCTAACTAAATGCTACAGACTGAGGTGAGGGATTTTAGTTTAAAAAAAAAAAAATGGAAGGGAGGGATTCTACAGACATGGTTTATATATTTCATATATATATGTATATATGTATATATATATAACATGGTTTATATATTTTGAGTCTTCTCTAACATAGTTGTTTTACTGGGAGTTCTAGACTTGGATAAATAGATGTCAGTGTTGAAAGTGTATGCAGTACAAAAAGGTCCTGCTCTGAAAATAACACCACAGACTGTCCTAACTTCTAAAAAGGGCAAGCTCAATAATAGTTCTCCATGACCTTGTGAACCTCTTTCCAACATATGCATTAGCTGAGGAAGCTTCAGCAATAAAAAAATAAATAAAATAATTGCTCCAAATAACTGCATGCCTTGAGCATCTTTTCTGGCTCAAAAATGTGTTTTTGAGCAAGAATTTTTAAAAGTATCCTATGAAATATTAAAGCAGGCCAGCCATATCCAAAGAATAAAATCCATTAACACAGATCACAGGAATAGGTTTTTCTGAAGCAGTGCTGTTAATTAGGTTGCATGATTTTGTGTAACTTTTGCAGTTATATGAATTCACAGTCTTTAGGTAGAGAGTGAAAAATGATGTTTGATAAATGTTTCTAAAAATAGTGTTATGTTGGCAAACTAACACTATAAAAATAATCAGAGTATTTCATCACACCACATACTGAATGTAGGCATGAGGCCCTAAAGGGTTAAGTTATATAACTTAGCTTGAAGGCTCCACAATTTATGGCAGGAAGAGAAAATCTGTGCACAACACTGCAAAATAAAATTGCTTAGTGAAAAATAACAAAAACTGGCAAGAGTAGGAGCTGATTTCAAACACATTTTGAAATCAATGAATGACTCACTCTTGAATTTTTACTAAAAGTCAGTGGTGTTGCTTTTCTATTTTGTTTCTCTGAAAATACTCTTAACATGCTGTTTGCAGCTTTTTATTGACTGCTGATGATAACTTCCTCAAATTTCTAGAGAATGCTGTTTATAAGGAAAGAAGGCAGTATAGGCCTTGTTATTCACACCTAGGCCTTGTTATTCAGTATTGAATGTATTGACGTGTATTGACAACAGTAGGCTAATTCTTCCCAGATTTCAGAGGAGCAAACAGCATCACCAGGAAATTAGCAACATCAGCTTGGGAAGTACAGAAGAGACTGTTTCTTTTTATAGGCCTTACATTGGCATCTATAATTTTTATCTGTTTTTTCTTTACTTCTCATCACCTTTTATGAAACTGGGACCATGTTAGCATGCTTTCTCTCGTTAGCTTTGGATAAATATTTTTATTCTTGAAATCTGGAGTGTCCAATACAGTGATCTTTGAATGCCACACGAGCAAGATAATTGTTGTTCTTGATATTGAAAGAAAGGACTAGAAGAGATTTATTTTCATATGTGCTGTTCTTTAATTTGAATAGAATAGAATAGAATAGAATAGAATAGAATAGAATAGAATAGAATAGAATAGAATGGATGATATGGTGAAATCCCACCCTGTTTCTGCTCACTGTTACTCCTAAAAATAATGCTACCAGTTTTTAATTAGCAAAAGTTGAGAGGTTTGCAAAAACATTTTGATACCTTGGATAAATCTGTACACATAACCACATGTAGCAGCAGAGAAAATGTAATATGTTGTATGTTATTAAATATTTTAACAGTGCTCAAATCAAAATTTCAGACAACGTATAACCACAGTCCTTAACTGTTTACAACTTACATCAGTAAATGCTGTGTGAGCTGTTAGATTTTAAGCTTAGGCCTTCTGGTTTATTCCATTTCCCCTAACCAAGTACATGTGGGTATGACATGCAATATCAGGTGTCAATAACGCACATACAGTGAAGTGGAAGTACAGGACAACTTGACTGAAACACCTTTGCCGGTTGTCTTACCTATCTGTGAGTGAAATCACAAGAGTAATCAGACAATAGAAGAAAATAAATAATTTCCACAGAGTTTGCAACATTGCAATATATTTACTCTATACCTAGAAACATTAGTGATGTCACATTTATATTTGTATAGACTGAACAGTAGAAAAGATAATAACATCTGTGATCTTAGCAATTCCATATATGATATTAGTAGTGTGAAACGTTACATATATTGAAAAAAATATGTAAAACAATTGAAACATTTATTTTTCCATTTTCTTATTTCAATACCTGTAATCAGAAAAACCTTTTTTATAGTGTAATCACATATCCAAAATACTTAGTATACATTCTGCTATACTGTACATCTGAGCTCTGGGACTTTACAACTGAAATACATCTTCTGATTTATCTTCTGTCTAAACTACTTTTTACATTATGACTCTGTGCTGCAGTCTTTGATATTCCCTGTGACATCATGAGACAGCTGTGTTACATTGTGTTTAAGCAATACTAAACCTTTAAACTTTAAACGAATATTTTTCTTCTTGGAGGTATAAATAGAATATGTAATAAGCATCTGTGGGATATGCAATTAATGTCACTTGTGAGGAAAGGCCTTCATGATGCACTTGGGTTTTGGCACTCTTAAATTATGAGCTCTTTACTACACTCATGGGATAAATTCCATATCCCCCAGTTGCTTATTATGTATCTTCCATGTCCCTTAATTCCTATTAGCTGGATTAGTAGTTGTTGCGATGTTGAGGTTTATGGTAATTTAACTGGGGTGGTTCTCGGTGATCAATAAATAAACTTCAAAAGTTTAGTAATTTTTATTTGCTAGCAATTCCAGTGTGTATAGCTGTAACAATTTACATTAAATTTCTAGTTGGATATACCAAAAACTTTGATGAGCTGGATTAGTGTATCCATTACCTAAATTTAAAAACATAAGCAATATATAAGAGGGAAAGATTTAAATAGGAAAGGAGTTGAAGTGTAAGGTTTTGGAGTGACCAAGACGGGGGTGTTTGCTTTAGCTTCCAAAAATCCTCCAAAAAAAACTATTTGCATGGAGAATAAATACTTTGTTGTACATTGATGATGTTATTAATGTTCTAGTCACAATCATTATCTGGAGAGTTTGTCAAACTGGTACAGAATGGCCTAGATTAGTTATCAACTCAAGAGCAAATAAGATTTTTAAAAGACTCAATAAAGTCCAGTGATTAATTGTTATATATTCTGATTCATGCCTATCCCATTTTATCTAATTTAATAAAAGTCTAAAATGATGATTAATCCTTTCACACCAGCAGTTGCTGGTACATCCATTACATGTCCAATCTGAATTCCTCTGCCAAGGAGTTAACTACTATTTTGAACTTGGTGTGAAAAATATCATTATAAATTTCATTAACCTGATCATCAAATTTAAAAAAGTCAACTCGTAAAATCCATTACTACATATCATGCATCGAAGATTAAAAACTGGTCCTCAGTGGGCAGGAATAGCCAGGATTTAATTCCCACAGCATATGTTTAAAGTGCTCATATGACATTATTGTATCTGTAATTATCAGAATTTTATGTTTATTAACCCAAGTGAATTAAGAATCTTGTTTTGCGTAAAATTTAGCGTGCATGTTAAATTGACCATTAATTCAGAGCATATCAATGTATATGTATTTAATACAAGTGCAAAGATATTTGTTTAGCATATTGTAATAATTTTGGCATTTAGAGAATTGCGTTCCTTTAATTTTTTTCTTCTTGGATGAAATAATTTACTTCTTCAGTGCTTCCAGTTGGCTATCTTTGTGTAAATTCCCATGCGTGACATAGATTTAAATCTTCATAAAAGAAGTCCTTCTGGGGGAAACTTGAAATATTTCATGTTTGCACTATATCTCAACTATAAATAAGTCTTCAGCTTCAATGAGATGTTTTTCCAAATAGGTAGTAACACTGTTCTTCAGTACTGCTTGGCTCACTCACAGTTAGATCCAAGAGAGAGACTTCTCTGGGCTGTATGTAAAATTTTCCTCAGCAGCGAAATAGGCACAAAAATTCACACCTGTCCAGGGTTCTGAATAGGTTTGTTACTTATCCCTGGTATGGTTGCTCAAATAGAAGGGTTATGATGGAAATTCAGTGAATGCACGAAAGATATGCTGCCTGAGTTAAACAGTTCAGAAAAAAGGAAAAACAGCTACCAGTGAAAATAGGAAAATGCTATGAAAGCTCTTGTAAATGTCATCCTTGGCCAAGGTGTAAGTTTAAAAAAAAAAAAAAAAAACAATGACAAAGTTCAGTTCGTTAATATAATTCAGATATATTTTAACAAAAGGAAGTTTGTTTGCTTCTTTTTTTTTTTTTAACCCCAAACAACAACACATTCTCAGGCCTGAAATCCCAACACTGGATTTCTCTAGCAGCTGGCACTAAGCAAAGGAGAAGTGTAATGGAGAAAGTTGCATGGGATGTAAAGGTAGTCTAGGGTGCTGAACGTATTAACATTTGTTTTTCAGAAAATTGATAAGAAATTGGTTTTGAAAAGCACCTCCACTTTTCAAATATCTCTTACACAAGCTTCTTTTGCAACTAAAGCAGTGGCAAAATCCAGGACTGATTTTCAGCGGCCACATTCATAACCCCACAATTTCAACCAACACAACCCATTGCTTCTAAGTACGATGAGACTTCCCAATCCTGCTACACCTGGGAGTTTTATGGGGATTGAGACCTTCCCTCACAAGTCATCTTTCCTTTTTCTGGCAAGTTTTTAAGGGGGGTAATTTGAACGTAGGCCACTGTGCCTCCGTAGGCCCTACATGAAGCCATGCCATACCACGGTGGTGACCCAGCCTGCCAGCAGGTGCCTAGGAAATACCACACGGCACATGGACTGGGCTACGTCCAACCAGGGGGTACAAATGGCAGCCCTTCCAGTTTACCAGCTCGTTTCAATCAGGAAATGGTCACTGAAAGGGAGATGTTGTTAAAATACTGTATGTAGTGCAGAAAAAGTAGGAAGTTGGGACACAGTTACACAGTCGTTTCAAAATGGATTTTTTTTTCACTGAAAAATGCTTGACTCTGGCAATAGGGATAAAAGTCACCTGGTTTGCTCATCGTATTTATCCCATATGTGGATGGAATATCTACTTAGAGAAAGCTTTGGCTGTTTTATGACACGATAACTATATACTTATCAGTAAAAATGCCTGCTAGTATCTGCTGGTCCGCGTGTGACTCCAGCTCAAACAATTTACAGGAGGGAAGAAAACAGGATCTATGAGCTTTTTACCAAACCAGATTTTTATTTTTTTTCTAAAACCCTTCCACAAATATGAAACAAATATGAAAATGCATCTCCCTCCCAAAAGAGCTTATTGACTGCAAGACTCACGTGGATTCCACACATAGAATGATGGCATACTAGGTGCCTGTGAGCAACCAACTGTGGCTTGTGCCATCTGTACTTGGCATGCCTATAAGTTTAGATATTTATGATTGTTACAACTACCACTACATGCTGCAGGGAGATGTCTGTACAGCTTTGCTGCTTGGTATAGTTCCACCTTACACATCCTTTCATGACCTGTCTCTGTGGTTGTGCCCATTTCACTTACCCAAGCTCAAATGTTCTGCAGAAAGAAAATGGTGAAGTTAGGAGTGAAGAGGTCCCTGTTTATTCCCAGCACATCTGCTGAGAAAATATGCTCTTCTGCTTTTTAAAGACAACTAGCATCAAATAAGCTTCTGGTTACAGCAGTACAGAAGTGTTTCAGAACTGCCAGGTGATTGATTCATCGGAGATTTATATTACACAGTCAGGTCCCTTGTGCAGTATGCTTAGGGACATGGTTTAGTGGTAGACTTGGCAAAGCTAGGTTAATGGTTGGACTTGATGATCTTAGAGGTCTTTCCCAAATCTAAATGATTCTGTCATTCTATGATTCCATGTTTGGATTTTGGGGTACTGTATTTAGAAACACAAAGTTTTTCCATTGTAAAATCCTTGCCTTTCCAACCTTGTAGATTGAATTACCTGATCTATTTTTTGATGTTTTCTTTGATCTAAATTGTCTTTTAATTTATTTAATGCTAAGTTTAGAGCAGCCCTTTCTTCTAGAAAATATTTTAAATTATCTGTCAGCAGTATTTTGCATAAACTCCACCAACCCAAGTAAAAAAAATCTCCAGAGAGGTTGCAGATAAATGTATATGAAGCTTGCAGATAAATGTATATGAAGTGGTAACAACTCCCAAAAAATAATCTCTGTGTATTTTAGGAACTGGAGTTATACCCAGTAATATTTTATAGGGTCCTGTAAGATTTTTTAACTTGTTTGTGTTTTTGAACATTGTAGAGAATTTTTTTCTGAACTGTGTAGGGGAGTTAATTATCAAGCCTGGAAAAAGAAGAGCAGTGCCACATTTCCTTAGGAGAGATTTAAGAGGTTAAAGTTAAGGTTACAGATGAAGAAAATTTAAGATATATTTTACTTTGGTTTTAGTCTCAGATATCATTAGTTTCCTTTTGTAGTATGTCCAAGGTGTATGTCTGAGGTGCTTTCCGCAAATGGCTTCCAGACAAAGGTAACTTTGGCTTGGTTGCTGAATCACTTCACAAGAGAGGTCATCTGCAATAAATGTGTCATGGATATCCCTGAATCTTCGAAGTGCCCATTCATTTGATTATTTTTTCTTAAATCTCAAAAGCTGGTAACAGTTACTGTGCTTATTATGAAAATCATGTAAGTTTGGGAGCAAATCGAGCTAACATCAGAAATCAAGACAGCGTGTTAAATGCATAGTTAGTAAGAGCGAAAAAAAATGTTTAGAGACTGTTAGACACACAATGAGTGAAGGTTTGGGGCAAGGAAGGGAAGAGAATGAGGAAGAGATGAGATAGAGAGGAGAGCCCAGGAAGGCTCACTGCTGGAATTGCTGAATCTGGAAATTTAAGTTGTGTTTTCAGTGTAGTTCGGTGATTAAATAATGCAGGAGGGTTTATGTCATGTGGCCAGTTGCAGTACTTGCGTGGTAGTCAAAGGGTGAAATAAGTGCCCAATGTGCAAACCGAAACATAGATGTGTGTACGTTAAATAGGTAAATACTAGCCTTAAACATAGACTACCTCATTCTTTGTGTAGGTGTGGTTGAAGTCTTACATATTCACATACTATGGAAAAAAAAAAAAAAAATTTGTTTAGCTAACTCCTAAGTAACAGACTGCTTAAAAAAAAAAAAATCTGATTTTGGTGTGTGTAAGGGGGGGGGAAAGAAGGTTCTTCTTTTTTTTCCCTGTTTCCTCCAGTTATAAAAATTACAGTGATTACACATCATAAAGCCTATCTGTAATAAAACGCATCAGCTGGCCAAGGTTTTCATCGCTCACTCAATAATCCATTAATACAGCAACGCTGCCCAGGCATCTTTATAATACCAACTCGGAGGTAATTTTAATCAGCTAGACCAGCTGGTATTTAACAGCAGCTGCTGGAGACGCCACAAATATACTCAATAGCTGACATCTTTATTTGCAGTTTTTCAAGGGGAGAAGGGATCCTCCTGTGGTTACTTATATTAAGCTTTTTTTTTTTTTTTTTTTTTTTCATAAGTACTGGTACCAGAGGGTAATACCTGAATAAAGAAGTGAATAGAGTTAATACAAAAAAATTTAAATTACATTCTTGGAGTCAGAGGGCTTTTTCATGAAGTCCTCTTTGTAAATGAACAAAAAAATAAAGAGTAGATGATGGCTTTGTTGGAGGTTAGAACCTTTTCCTGATACGTTTACACTAATCTCAAACATTGCTTGAAGCATAAAATGTGCTCTGCAGTGCTGCATCGCCCCGTCTTACTGAAGCTTTCCTGTCTCTGCAATATAAATATGCGATAAATAGTGTGCTGTAGGTAGAAAAAAGTGATGCTTGCTCACATGTGTTCAATTTTAACTGACATGTACTTCTTTTGTCCTCAGTTTTGGTTTAGAGCGTCTGTATGCAGGAGTGTATATGTATATATATCTGTGCTTAAATACACGGGTGTTTGTGTATAAATAATACACAATATGTTTATTTGTACTTCTCATCTCCTATAAGGCTAGAGATGTATTCAGCAACTAAATAAAGTGCTGCTCTCTGCAGCAGTAAATGCGGAATACTATTTCGCATTTGGTTGGGGGGGGGGGGGGGGGGGGGCAAGCAGAGGCAACACGAAGTTAACAGTCACAAACACATTATAAATAAAAATTTAATTACACTTGGGGGAGCTTGGCTTACAAAGCTCACAAATCCATAATGGAGCTTGCTGGTAATAAAGGCCTGATCTGTTTGTTAAACTCCGATATTCCTGTCCTTCTGTATCTCTTCTTTTGTATAAAACTTCAGTTCCTGCATTGATTACTGATTGCAAAAAAGACTGACTTCACTGGTAAACAGGCTTTTCTGTCAGATACCAAATGCCGTATTTCTTTATTAAGCAAATAGTTATGACTCTTAGGTAGGGCAGGGGAGGTGCAATAAGAAGTGTAAGTATATCTATTTTTGTTGACTATTTATCATATGGCACAGTGGATGAAATATGTGTTTAGTATCAATTTGACTTGCTGGAGATAGGCTTTTGTTAAGGTATAAACAAATTTTAATGTAGCAGCTTCATTGTGATGAAGAGAAGTAAATGCTAGTAATAGTTCAAACAGTTACAAAAGTGGAAGAAAATGCAGTGTTATTAAACTTGTTAGAGGTGTAAGCATTCCTAGGACAGTACATTTAAAAGTACTATACAGTTTTAATTTTCCTTCTTTTCCTTTAGCTTCAAAATCTCATAGCTGAAAGTAGATAGAGAAAAGGAATGAACTTGAGTACATGGATATAAATCCTTTAACAAATTAGAGGTTATACTAATCATTCGTAGGTATCTCATTTGTTAGTCTCAGTGGTACCTCTCTGTACTCAAATATGGATTTGTCCGAGACTGTGACTGACTACTTCAAATTAAAATCCAGTGACAGAATGGATTACTGAGGTTGCAATTTGACTAAAAATACTTAGCAAGCATGTTTTCTCTTATTTGTAGTGAAAACAGACTGTTTAAGTTTGTTCAGTGTGTTTGACAACAGACAGTTTGATATATTGCTGGGCACAGCAGTAGGTTGGACTTGAGTGGTATTAGCTTTCACTGTTTTGATTAATGGTAATTGTTTCGATGAAAAGGCATGTTTTACGTACAACTCACAGTTCTGGAAAACAGAATTCAACTTGCAAGATCTGTAATTACTGTTCTGAGTTAGCATATAAAAAAAAGCTTGGAGAACATGCAGGCAAATCACAGTGGGGCTTTTGTATGTCTGTTTATTTTGTGTATTGTATTACATTTTGCATTATGTAGCTTTTATACACTGATTGTTGTCTAAGAAAATAAATCTTACTTTTTATCTCTTGTTGAGTGCTGCAATGTGTTTAAGACATATTTCTGAATTCCACATTGTGGTTTAAATTTTGGTATTGTGATTTTATTTTTTTTTTCAGTCATCAGTAACAATACCAGAAGGTCAAGATGGAGACAATCCCATCTCCTTTGATCCCCACATGGTTCTGCATGGAAGAAAAAAAAAAAATCTATTCACCTTTAAAATCTGTTTTCTCTTGTTAGAAAAGCACTGCCTTATCCCACTCTCTGAATGTATTTTCTAGTTTTCTTAAGATATTTTTTATCTTCTTTTTTTTTGGGTCGGGGCTTGGTGTAAATATTTAATTTCATGTGTATAGTCAGGAAGAAGGAAAAAAAATGATTATTTTTGTATTTAGGTAAATAAAAATTGTAATGATATGTTCAGATGTAAGCCAATACCAGCATCGTAAGTGATGTCGACTGTTATTACTAATACCATCTTTCATTTATATAGTGCTTTCATCCTAAAAGACTCCAGTTTCTAGAAAATGTAGATTTAAGCCAAAAACACAATTAAAAATATATCTCCTTGTCCGTGCATGTTAGCTTCGAAGTATTGTGTGTCAGTTTAACAGACAGTACCGAAATATCTTTATTCTGCTTTGCAGATGCAAAAATGTACCATGAAATGAGTATTCTGAAAGTACTGTTAAACCATCTCTAGAAGAAGAGAAAATTGGTTTTATAGGTTCCTCATTTTATGACATGCTTTCTTCTCAGATTTTAATATTTTGCAACACGTTCTGAAAGAAGAAATGAATAGATAGTGCTTTTCTATATCTGAAACATGTAGGGGCATCACAACCTACCTGAATTGTTCCCTAGACAGTATTAAAAAGAAAGCAGTAATATCTAAATTGTAGAGGGAGGCAACTAGATTTCTAAGTGTGGTGCCAATGTTTGTAGTCAACAATGAGACATAAAAAAAATTGTAGCCCATGTTGATAACAGCAGGGTTTGAGTTTTGTATTATTAGAGCTTGCCTAAAAGTATTAACACACAACTCATGTATAGCCTTTGTATAAGCTATGTTCTATTATATATTTTGGGGGGAAATAAAAATCTGTAAAGCATGAAATTGTGGTGTTACAAAACGATTATTTCTAAAAGTGAATTATCTCATCTCATAGTAGTACTAGCTTGGATTGCTATGTTAGATGTCAGGTGGTTTATTTCTGAGCAAAATACAAATTAATAAGTGTATGTTTTAATACTTATCTAAACCAGTGACAAGAAAATAAATACTACTTTTTATTTACCTTGCAGTTAACAACCATGTGTCATTGTGGCATCTTTTATTGAAAGGAACTTTATTTAAGTAGCATAAACTTGTTGGATGGGCTTCAATTAAATGATGATTTGTTAATGCAAATGTGTAGCGAATGACTGGTAGTACATCTGTCTCTTCATCCATAGGCCATTACTGTGCAGCATTAGCACATGATTGTAAAAAACTGGAAATGATTATATGCAGGTAGTACATATTCAATCAATTCTGACCTTATGTCTCTGACGAAATAAAAAAAAAAAAAAAAAAGTATGCAATGTAAACGATATTTAATCTGAACAAGAAAAAAAAAAAAGAATATCTGTGATTCAAGCTGTTAGATGATGTGAGGTGACTGCTGTTTGGGATTGATTGTTATTGGTGGCCCCAGTGGGGAACAGCCAGCACATTAATCCTGTGTTACTCCTCCCTCATGCTCCTCCAATCCAAATAGTATTTTTGTTTATATTAGGAAATAAATACTGTTGAGTTTATTTTAAAATTCCTCTCTTTTGGAGACTGAAGGGAAAAAGCTCTGTATTGATGACCAATGTTAGCCAGTTAAGCAGGCAGTGACGATTAATACAACAAAAAATCGTACAATTAGCTTCAGCTCCATAAGTGTCTAATGAGCCATTTGTCAGTCTTTTGGTGAAATAAACTACTCTATCTTAATTCTCCACTCTTGCAGCAAATAAATAGAAGTTATGAAACACCCGGGCACCAATAAAATATAATTTATTTTGCGGGGCATGGCAGAACTCCTTACATATCTAAAATGAGCATGTTATTTACAAACGACTTGTGATACTAATATAAAAAAGGATTTCAATGTTAACTGCTTTCGTTCTGCAGTAGATATGTTTTCTTCCTGATTTGTTTAATCATTTAAATGTATAATTACTCCTGAAGGCATGTGAGTTAAAATGACTTCTCCTGAGGCGATTAACTCGTAAAGCCAAAAAGAACCTGAGAGTGGAACCTGAGAAATGCCAGGGATCAGCAGTCTGCAATCCCAAATGTTGTTCATTTTAGGAAGGACAAAATATTTCGCTTCAGAAATACTTCCTTTCTGCTGTTCCCTTTCTGCTGGCCCTATTGGTTGTAGAGATACCTCATTGTAAAAAAAAAAAAAAAAAAAAAAAAAAAAACATGGTGACAATTGCTGCTCAAATGTCACAGCTGATTTCGATGAAGACAGAGCCAACGTAGTTGGGCTGACAGAGGCTCCCCATTCAGATGCCTGCCATCAGGCAGCGACAGCCCCTGAGCTCACAGGGCTCTGCCTCTGCCAGGCCTTGTCAGTGGTGGGCAGGGGAAGTGGTCTGATGTCTGAAGGGCCTCAGGATGGCTGTCTACAGAGCCATTTGTTGTGAAGAGCAGGGTGGTTGTGTTTTCCATACAAAATATTTTAGGCCATGTCCTCCTCACTCATCATTTCAACAGGAGTTTGACTATGAGACTATGACTTAGTTCAATTGTGTGACATCTTCCTGGCCAACTGTCTTCCCAGGCCGTTGGTAATACTCCCAGACAGGGAGTATTTCAACAAAAGACACAAAAAATAAGGTAGACCAGAACATGACGTATAGATAGAGCTGAGTTACTTGGTTTCGGAGAGGGAGAGAATTTTACGAAGGGCATTTTACAAATTTCTACAAAGCTTCGGAGGAGACAACTCTCTTACTGAGAGGCAAGGGTTGAGGAACAAGATGGATGCAGTTGGGTGTATACATGAGGAGGGAGTGAAGGGAGTATTGGTGTGAGTGGAGAGGGGATTGCCTTCATGAAACTAGGCTTGAAGAAAGCCTGAGATGTTTTGGGTAGGTTAGAGTATATGCACAGATAGGTACATAGCCAGTTCCGTTGCTTCCCAGTGGAGCTGTATTGCATACAGGAAAACAATAATACTTGGAAGTCTAGAAAACTGATCTGGGAAACCCATACAAAGGGTTTCAAAGCTAGATACAGCATGAGATATAATGGTCATTTCGTTGTGGAAGCTCTTTTTACTCAGTTTTACAAAGATAACAAACCAGGTTCAGACAAGAGTTGAACAAAAAGAATCATGAGTATAGAAAAGTTATCTCAGAAAATTGCGGGCAGTTTGAAGACAGACAGACATGAAATTGATAACAGATGGCCCACTATACAAAACTGGCACAAACCATTCAACAATTTGTTCCAAGTAGGAAGTCAGCATTTCTGTGGGATCAGATGAAATAACTGAAGAGGTTATTGTATAAGAGGAGTGCAAGAAAACTGTCCTTGAGGAAAATAAGATGTTTCATTTCTAGTTTATATAAATGATTTAATCAAACTTATGTATCCCCACCCAGTTTTGAGCTAATGTAAGAAGTTTGTTTTGATGATATGTTCAGATGAAAATATGAAAATTTGTTGCTTTTTGTTCATTTCAACCATACTCCTCAAAGACAGTATGGCTGCCTGTTAGGGGCAGGAACTTGTTTTCTCATGGAAAAACACGTATTCTGAAAATACGACTTCAATTCTAGTGCTTATTTTTCTGGGTCATCTGAGTGGTCAGTCTCCTAAAGTCAACCATCACTCTATGGTTTAAAGTGTGTAGCAACTAGGTTCTAGGAAGGCTGATCTATGCATTTGCACACACACAAACTTCTTTCCTTTTTTTTTTTTCCTTTAAAGTTATTTTTTCCTTTTAACTTTTCTTTTGGGGATAATACTTTTTTATCTGGAATGAATGTAGTATATCCTCTTAGGCAACACAGAAATATTAACAACAATATACTTACTGTAACTGAAGTTTCCTATAAACTTGTTGTAACAAAAATTTCTCTTTTGCTCAATTCCTTCAGTATATTACTGATATAAAATAATATATTACTGTGTGACATTAATTTAGAAATAGCAGTTGAAAAGATTTTACATTATGCCTGCTATACACACTATAGTATTTGCCATAGCAAATAATGTAATTGAAGTTAAAATTCAACTTCTGTTACAAGCTCCTGTTTTCACTGGTCCTTTACTCTAAGTCATCACCTTTGGAATTTCTCTTTTTTTTTTAACCCAAAATGTTCAGCAACTTTAAAGAAAAGCTGTAATTAGCATTAAATGAAGAGTGGACAAATGTAGTTATATTTGAAATAAAAATTAAAAATTAAGCTAAAATATTTATATTTAAAAGTATTTTACTTTGATATTTATTTAAAATGTTCTACCAACTATCAGTCCTTAAGTAGATTCAGAGAAGGACTGGTCAGATCATTCTTGTAAGGACTTAGAATTTACAGCTTAATGGCATTTAAAAAAATAAGTCTGGACTATTCTGAGGAATTGTTACAAAAGCTTAAAAACTGAAGAATAATTAAGAATAATTCTCTCTCAAAATATAGCTTTATGTTATATTATGTCACTAGGTGGCAATATTAGTGATATGTGTCCACTCAGCCAAACGAGACATATCTGGTTAAAAACAAATTAATAGAGCAGAAGAAATGGGGTCTGTATGTTTTACTTCCCCATGTGTTTGATAACAGGATGAAAGTAAGTGATTGAATGTCTAGGAGGCACTATGCTGATAAGATGTGTAAAAGACATGCCGTCAGGCTACCAGTATTTCTAGAAGAGAGAAAAGAGTGTTGATGCTTTTGTGCCTTGTACCATCTTATTTGTAAGACCTCATCCAAAATGCTATATACATTTCTGGTTAACTCTATTCAAGAAAGATTAATCCGAACTGCTGAAGTATAGCTGCTAGCTTTGAGCTTCCCCTTTCTTCTGATCATCATCCATTTACAAGAGGAGCGTAAGAGAGTTTGACTTATATAGCCAATTCAAACAGAATTGAAAGGTGAGATCATGTGAGTGGTCTCTAGAAATGTCAGGGAATAAATATCGGGCGAGACAGTGAGTTGGACAACATTGCCAAAAGGAACTTCATGCAGAATTGCATCAGATTTATATATTGAACATCAGAAGGTTGCTAGCTATTGTAAGAGTGAGATTCAGAAACTGCATGATGACTATCATAAGAAGAAAAAGAAACCAGTACAAGATGAATCTTAATAAAAAACAACCCTATAACACATTAACTCATAACCATGGGGAAGTGAATTAAATGAAATGGAGCTATCTTCCAATCCTAAAAGATTTGTCTATGGATCTTGGCGTCTGTTTCCTGATCACGGATATCCAGTGTTAATCCGGATGTAGCGTTTTCAACTGGTAGTCAGTCTTACAAAAGGATCTTAATGTTTATACCTGTAAATTGTAGCATTTGCTTCACGATGAGTCATTCTTAAAGGATCAAAACAGGCTGTCTGCACTGGTTACTCATAAAGTTTTCTCGTAGTCTGAAAGGTGTTATTGACAGGGTTTTCCCCAAGAAAACTCCTTTAGCTGCATACAATTTCTTTGGGAAAAACTACAGTGTTACTACTGTGAATTATAAGATTACATTTATTATTTACACTTAATTCAGAAATAGGCATTGTGCCTACTTCAAGAATTCTCACAGTATTTGGGAGCTTTTTGCTCATAAGCAGTAAAGTTATAATGGGGTTAAAAGATCACACTGAATCTGTGCTAACGCATCTGCTAAAACTTTCTAGCAGAGCCTAATAAAGCCCTGCCCCATTTGTGACATACCAAATCACATTCTCCTTGCCTGGTCTGACAACCACAGCTCTTAAACAGCTGCTGGGGTAATTTGCATAAAGGAGATTGTAAATGTCTCATTGGAACGCATGCAGCGCAATCCACCCAAAAACCACAGCCTGAACACCAGGAAAAGAAGATTGTAGTCATAAAAATTGTGGCTCTCATGATTTTAGATTATGGTCTCCACAGTCTTACAGCTTTTGCAAATACCAAGCTTTTGTTCAAAAATAAAAGTTTCATTTACCGATACAGAACAATACAAACAGATGCCATGTTGCTCTCTTGACTCAGTCTAGCAGAAAATTGACTTCTGCAGTAAAGGTATGTGCTGACCCCTCCTCAGTTGTTCACCCCAGTGTTAAGTGAATTGGTCCAATTCAAACTATTTGTAATAGTGTTCGTAAAAACAAACCATTTTTATGGTAGTGAAGGGGAAACAAAGGAAATGCAAAATAAAGTTAATTCAATAAGAGCATTCAATAAAGAGAAAAAATGTAGAAGTTAATACAATATGTTAATTGTCTGCATGCATCTGCTATGTTTTATGATGCATATTTTGATATACATTAATATTAAAATTATGCAAGTTTTCATGAATATCAGAACTAAAGGAGATGTGTATGCAGAATTGGGGATTTTACAATGTGACAAGAATTGGGTTTATGCATTTCCTGAGTTTTAGTGGTGTTTAAATTTCAGCTTTGAAGCATCATTCTTCTTTGCCTTGAGTGAACTAGAATGGAGCCGTTTGGTATGATAATGATACCATGTTAGTGTTATACGTATAACTATACAATAGAAAAGGCATTAAACTCCACAGAGGTAGTGTCTGCTTCAGTTAAAGCCACTAGTTCGTTGATACTGTACTCTGAACCAGAGCTCTGCATAATTTGTAGGGCAGATTGAGGCTTATTTGAGTGGTGCCTGCTCAGTTAAAACACTTCCTCCAGCCTCAGTTCCTGGAAACACATTTCATGCTTGCAGTTACACCAGTCTCAGTTGCATCATCATCAATAAGTACAAAATTGCTAATAGCGATAGAACATATTGTTGTCATCCTTTCGCTCCTGTTTTTAATCATCCAGAGTGCATAAGTTTATTAGCACCCAAGTCACCTATATCTTTGCCATTAAGAGTTTACTTACTATCTCACTAAATCTGAGTTTCCCATAATTAATAGTTTTGCATATATCCGTGCAATGGCACAACTGACAGCAATTGGTTCAATGCCTTTGAGTTTTAATATTCATTATCAACATTGAATTGAAGGGGATTTGTAGTCAAAAGGTTATACAAGGGGCATAACCTTAAAAACCTCAACAAAGGTAACTATTTTGCCCTGTATAAATTCCAGCTGGCTTAGAGAAGTCAATCAAATCACTTTAAAGATTTGGTTTGTCTCTTTCTGTAGCAAGATGTGTAGTTTTAAGGCAATGATGGTAAATTAGTAGCTCCAGTGATAGTTCAGCATCAGTAGAGCTTGTCTGGCTGCAACAATACAAATGTATTTTAAAATAAATTTAACATTGGACATTAAAAAGATTCACCATCACTACTTAAGGAAGTTTGGGGGTAAAAATGCTTCTATACTACACATGTGTTCATTAGGATTGCTGACCAAATACAAACAATGCATACTTCAAGGTGTGTATATACATGTATATTTATATATACATATGTAAGGTATATATTATTGCTTATATATTGAGTTAATTAGTAGTATCAGCCAATTAATCTTGAAAGTATTTGGTACCTGTGGAATAAAGTTTTTTTAGTAGATGGTCAATTGTGGCAAGGTGATTTTTGACTTCAGATTTTTGGGATAGAAATTATCTAAAGATTTTGGAAGATAAGGTTGAAAGAAATTATAGCGTGCCATAAAACTGCCATCTCTTCAT
Organism: Aythya fuligula; assembly: GCF_009819795.1. Taxonomy (NCBI): domain Eukaryota; kingdom Metazoa; phylum Chordata; class Aves; order Anseriformes; family Anatidae; genus Aythya; species Aythya fuligula. Next base: position 37,831,994 of record NC_045560.1, on the reverse strand, counting down.
TGTGGCTTATTTATTTATTATTATTATTATTATTATTTCCAAACTTTTTTTTTCTAAAATAAGACCCATCAGCATCCAAATGGCCTCTTTGCCAGTAAAAGAACTGTCCTATATCATGCACTTGCCTCAGGTATGCAGTGTCTTCCTTTCTCCATGTTTGTATGTAAAATTTAATTACAAAAGTTCGATAAAATTTGCAGTTCTGGGAGACAAATTCAGAATCAGAAGTTAAGCCCTTTTGTTGCTTTCTGATACCAATAGGTTAATTGATAAATATTACTCTCACTCACCTTAGGTATTGCTAAGAAAAGAATGTACTTTATAAATACAAATCTTAGCCAATTGATTTGATGTGCACAAAGCCATCATTTTATATGTCTTAGTATTCATGTAAAGGTTATTCATATTTTTATCACAATATTGAAATATTGCATTTTAATTGAAAGACTTATCTGACAAAGATTATGATACATAGTGCTTGATGGAAAGTTATTATGCTTATCTTCCATAGAGAGTGAAATGGTAGTCCAAAAGAGGTTGGACTCGATGATCTTGAGGTCTCTTCCAACCTAGAAATTCTGTGATTCTGTGATATAGGACAATAATTCGCCTATGGCTGTGTCTCCTGATGCCTAAATTTTTGCCTCATCCTGCAAGTTACATTTGCTTTCCAGAGATGGATGTGGTTTCACTTCTTTTATTCTCAGTACTTACTGTCCTCACGAAGTGCATTCCTAAAGCTGATGCTGCAATAGACAAGACATATTTGTCAAGATTGCACAGAAAAAAAAAAAAAGAAAAAAAAAAAAAAAAGAAAAAAAAAAAACTCCTAAGAGTCCACAAATTCTCACAAAGTGAAGTCTGAGATATACATTTTCTGAAGATGATTTTCAGCAGAAATTAAGGGTGAAATTAGAATGTGATCAGTCCAGTCATTTTTGTGGTACAAGTTGTCTCCCTCAAGTATAGCTAAGATCTTAGGGTATAAACCTCTTTGAACATTTGGGTATAAATCTCAAACTTGAAGCTTCTAACAGACACACACACACACACAAAAAATAATAATAATGCTGCAAGGATAGCCCACATCTGGAAAATTATTTTCAAATTCTCTAATCCAAGTTTAGAGAACACGTCCTATGAGGAGTGGTTGAGGGGAATGGGGTTATTTAGCCTAGATAAAAGGAGGCTTAGGGGAGACCTTATCACTCTCTACAGCTACCTCGAAGGAGGTTGTAGCAAGGAGCAGGGGTCAGCCTCTTCTCCCAAGCAACAAACAATACAACAAGAGGAAGTAGCCTCAAGCTGTGGCAGGGGAGTTCTAGGTTGGATAATGGGGAAAAAATCTTCATTGAAAGGGTTGTGAAGTATTGGAACAGGCTGCCCAGGGAAGAGGTGGAGTCACCATCCCTGGAGGTATTCAAAAGACGTGTAGATGGTGTGCTTAGGGACATGGTTTAGTGATAGACTTGGCATTCATTGCTAGGGTAACGATTGGACTTGATGTTTTTAGAGGTCTTTTCCAACCTAAATGATCCTGTGTTTCTGTCAGAGTTGGTTGAGTCAGCCTGTTTTGGACATCAAAAGCTTTCTAAACTCTTTAGGAACAGATCCTTTGGAGGTCACGTAAGTTCTGTGTGAAAGTAAAATCTATAAATGATTGGTATCCTGAACACTGACACTTCCCAAGCAGGCAGGGAATTGCCTATCTAAGATTGTGGAATACCATCGACAGTAACAAAGTTGATAATGACTATTGACAAGTGCTTTTACAGCCTGGTTCAACTGACAGAGATAGATGCCACCCCTTCAAAGCATGCATTCTACCTGTCACAGACAACTAAATACTCAATGGAGTAATTTCCTTCAAATGAAACATCACTTACATCCCAAGCAACAAGGAGTAAGAATTCAGAAGAGAAGGTGTGCCTAGTGGAAGTGTTGAAATTATCAAGAACCAGTGAGATCAGTTTTGAGAGTACATACCACTCTGGTCCCATAAACTGAAATAAATATTTCAGTCTCATGGGTGGTTTCCAGTGGTAGGTACTATGCTGCCTGGCATGATATACTGGTTTAGCAGACAAATCCATTTGGCTCCACTGGAACAGATGCAGCACCAGACATGTTTCTGTCTTCTTACTCTTCAGCTACGCTGTGGCATCATTGTGCTGGAGCACAGAAGAGTATGGTCAGAGAAATTAGCCTTTAGGTACAGCTAGACTCCAGCCCTTCCTTTTCATAGCTTGACTTACAGATCATTTATCCTGCTCCTGATCCCATCCCTCCCCTCTATCTCTGCTACTCTATAAGCTCAAGAGCAGCCTGCAGAAGAGCCAACCTGCAGTCATGGAAATGCTTCCAATGAAGCAGGCGTTCACCTCTACCCAATCAGACTGACACTTTCCCAATCTGCATTTGCCAGTCATAGGGAAAGCCAGAGGATTAGGATGTCAGGTCCATTTTCATGCTGCCAGAAACTAATCCTGAAATGTCCCTTGTGCACAAATGTTCAAATACAGTTTTGAGGAAAACAGATCAAAGTGTAAGAAAGACAATATAATTCAAATTTGTTATTTTGAAAAGTCTATTATTTGAAATGCACAAGTGTGCAACAGATTTTCTGCCAGACAGAGGGATTTTTAATGTCCCTTTTCTACCCCAAAATTGGTGAGAAGCACACAGAAAACTGAAACTTGAGTTCCTTTCTGGAGGAACACATCCATTTGGTAAAAAATAAAGAGCATTTTTCTGATTTCTGAAATTGAGCGCCTGTCTGATGTAGAGAAAACTGTAAAACTTGTTGCATCTTTCATAGTGGCTGGTTTTGGTCTATATATGTTTGGTCTATATATATGTTTGGTCTATATGTTGAACCAAAACAATGAATTAGCAGGCAGAAGTAGCGTCTAGAAGTTCAGGCCAAGTTTGCAATGCCAAGGATGATCAGAAACCTACATGTGCATAGGAGAAGGTTCCTGATGATGCATAAACCTGTGTAAATAAGATAGAAATGGAGAAGAAACAACCTCCGTTGTCTGCTACTGCATTGACTGGAGTTTGGGCACAAGAGTTGTTTAAAGCATGTCTTGCTGTAAGGCTTTTGATGTCCATATGGCCAGGACGAAATGTGGGTGTCAATGAATGTGTGCTCAACACTCAGGACAACTCAAACTCTCAAATCTCTGTTTAGGACAGAACTTATTCCTAACACAGAGATTTGGCAGAGTATGACTTAGGCTAGGAAGAAATAACTGTGGTCTCGTCTGATCTTCCCGTATCATGGATATCATTTCACCTTGGATGTGGATGATATAATTTTAACTCCTCTTTTATCCTCCTAGTTTGATCCAAATATTGGGTAGCAATACCAGCTTAAAATTCTCATTGCTTTTTTTTCTAACAGTAGCAGGTGAATTTCTAAAATAAAATCATTCTTTTTAAAGTTCTGTGCTTTTTATAAACTTCTTACACACGTAACTCATAGTGTCATTTTACTGTCATTTCCACAAATGTGAATTATTGCTTCCTCCTTTCACATCCAAATAGGTAAGTATACCTTCATCAGTTGTATATAGCATCCCTCTGCAGCAGATGCTAATTCTTTGGTACTTCCTGCTGTTTTTTAATAAGGACTAACTTGTTGAATCCTAACTGTGGACAGCTAGTTAAGTTTGGAGTTGTCTTTGATTGCAAACATTTTGATTTTGAGTGATGTGTAGATAGATGTAGGTATATTTGTGCTGATTTGCAATGTTAGAGAAGTGGTGAGACTATTTCCAGGAGGAAAACACTTCCTTCTGTTATTAATGAATTTTTAAACCTTTTCCTTGTGTGTTAAAGAGAAGCTTAGAGCAATTATTCTGACCACAAAATGAAAAGAAAGAGCAATTGAAATAAGCACTTTTTTTTACTATATGCTGTGTGTTTTAAGAAGATGGCTCGTAGTATTGCCAGTTCGTGTACCTGTCAGCTCTGCTGACCAGTGTGTCAGTAGTGCTGCCCCACGGTCCCTCTGCTTCTAGCTATACATTTCAAGCATACTGTAACATGTAACTCATAGGTGTATAAAATCATAATAGAACATTTCATGATGTCTAAATAATGGTAGTTACGTGCTGTCTGAATGGTTAACCATCGCAAACATTCAATACAAGCCGCTTGACACTAATTTTACTGGTCAAATCCTCCTCTGAAAGAAGCCTGCCTTGACAAGCCATTTACTAGGCACCTTTTGAGAAGCAAGCCCGGCTTGATGGGTCGTCGCATAAGCTACTTGACATTTGTCCCTAGTCAGACCGGATGCCACATGAAAAATTTACTCCGGTGAGGGGCTCCCAGGAATAAACAGTTCTCTAGTGCTGCTCACAGGGGACTCGGCAAGGTGAGCGGAACTTCAACTTGTCACGGATGCACTGTTCTGACAAACATAAGTAGATGCTAATGGCTAAATCGTGACAGAATAAAGTCCCACAACCATATGGCTAATTGCCACAACAATATCTTCAGTGTTATTAATCAAGTTTTCATAGTGTGCCATGATAATTGGAATAATTAGAAACAGCGTAGGCATTGCTTGCCTCTGCCACACATACTGCAGACAGGGACCTGGAACAACCACAATTGCACTTTCTGTGCTGCGTTGTTTAGTGCTTTCCTTTCCAGCAAATACTGTAGTTAATTAATGAATTAGCTGTTTGCTACCAGAGTGTTTTATTGCTAGCAGGGCTTCTGCAGGGGCACATAGGTAGCTAAATGAGACCACTAAGCCCCTTGTGCATCTCTTAAAAAACGCAGTATTCCCACACGGCTGCAGCTACACAGCACAAGACTCCACCAGTCATAGGTACTTTGTTCCACAAAAATTGAATCTCTCATACTTGTAACTAATATGTGGAATTACTTTAGGTATATACAAAAAGGATAAAAGAACTTCAAAGTGTGTGGTGTTTTTTTTGTTGTTTTGTTTAGTTTTTAACAGTTTAAATGAAAGCAACACTCGGGATATCACAATGATGCAATTAACTTAAGAGGCAAAGAAATTCACAAGTGCAGCTATATATATATACAAAAATAATGCTTGCTTTACTATTTTTTTCAAGTGGGAGAAACTAAAACTGGTTTAGTTGTTTATGCCTTAATACATCAATATTGCTAAATGTAAACAGTTGCACCACGTATAACTACCATACTCTTTATTTGTCTTGAAAATGGAATCAGGCTCCAAACTTATATTCTGCCTTTGAATTAAGGTCTTAAATAAAGTGGTGATTCTAATATTTTTATTTATACTAAGCAGATAAATCAACATCTTGTGTGCTGCCTGTTGGAATAGCCTTGCTTGATTCTTACATTCAGAGGTATGACAGCAGGGAGGAAATGCTTGTATTTCCTCAGTGCATGCATCAACGTGTACTTGACTGGTCACTAAAACTGGCAGATTGATGATGATGACTCCCTTCATTGGATGTATGAAGGCATTTAGCCAGACTAATAGATTGAAATGGACTGCTGCATGTATGGCCTCTGAACAGCTTCTTAATTTAGTTTTAGAGCGTACAATAGATGTAATATTGTATTCAGTGATGATATAAATCTTCTCTCCTCATTTTAAAAAATAAATAAATATCTTCTCTGTGGTGGAGAGCCACCAAGAGATTTGAAATGTCATATACTTAATTATAAAGAGGTCTGCAGAAATAAGTCCCAGTTCAGGTAGAAGGTAGGAATTCTCCATTTTAGGTTTATTGCTGTTTAATTTTGATTCTCAAAGGGAAAGCATCTCTGAAATATGTCATATGCTGTGATGGGAAGAATTAGCAGAGTACAGGATTCTTTCTGCACTGAGGGATGCCATGAAGATGCTCTGACCCCTGTGGGTACTGACTCAGTAGAGTTCCTTTATCTATAAAGTTACTGTAAAGTTGGGTGCTCCAGTCATTCATGGAAGATACCCAAACAAAATTCTGGATGTACAGAATAAGTATTTATCTAGTGTTTTTTTGCATTTGTTGCAGCTGTTTTGGAGTCGTAGCATCTAAACATTTTCTTGCCAGTTCATTGGCAAGGAACTTATTTCTCTTTTATAGTTTTACCTGGGTTTGTATTCAGTAGAATTAGCAGGACTTTACCAAATACTAAAATCAGGCTTTTACGAAAGGTATGCGTAGTATGATTTTACTGGTATTAGTAAAGTCTTCATTACTGATATTTAAATATATTTTTCTCTGGGCATGGCTGCCAATAGATGAATAAGTTCTTTGTATTCTTCATATCAAAACATCACAATTTAAATTTCTTATGCTTGAAGCCTAACTGGAAGATTATCACTTTGTAAAGGCCGTGTCCTTTGACTTCAGATATGTTTGACATATATTTATGCAGTTTTATGAGATAAAGTAGGCAATCTGATATATAATTTAATTAGCTTAAAGTTAGCATTTTACTTTATAACGCTTATTCTTTGATATATTATCATCCCTAATTTTACCATGAAAACCTTAAATTGTGTCTTCATTATCAACTAAGGTCTCTGTAACACCAAATCAGCATTAGAAAGAAAAAAAGACTCTTGTGGATTGATAAGCTGGTGGTAGTCTGAGGCATGTTGCCCTGATAGCTTGAATACAGCATGTTTTCCAGTAGCAACTGCATTGCTGCATGTAGGCAGGTACTAGAATTCAAAGAAGTTCAACGTCCTGAAATTTTCACTGTAACTTCTATTTAGCACACCAGAAAAAAAGTTAATTTGTTATACCATAGCAATAGAGGGTAACAGAAAGGTGGTTCAATTGTAGATTTCAAATTGTTATGGACAAAGAAGGCATTTTATTTAATGTTTGTGACATGGAACTCTCCAAGGTAGAATATGAAAACAGAAATTTCATAATACTTGATCACTACTTTCTTGTTTACTTTAAAATACTTAAAAATTTTCCCATCTTCCTCTTATTTTAAAATAGTTGTCTTTTAGATTAAATCTTGTCCAGTAGATTCTACGGAGACGAGTAGTAATTCTATAGGAGATTTAACATTGTGTGACATGAAATGTTGTAGGATTCCTTTTAAAGAGAGATTTTAAATATCTCTCAGGTTTAAAGAGACTTTTAAAGCTATCTTTTAAAGCTACTACATACATCTTGAATCAATGGATAAAGCTATTAGCAAATTTATTTTATCATCTTAAGAACTGTGCTTTAATTACAACACTGAGAGTTGTTTTTTCTAATATAATTTCTCCACTTTAAAACCAAATTTAATCATTGCTGTTGAAAGATGGAAAAGTTGGGGGGTGGAGTTCCTAATTGCTAATAGCTGATATCAGTAGGAACTTCACTAATTTAGAAGTGCCTCTTTTGTTTCAATAGGTTTACAGCAGCAAATAGTGTTTAAAATCATTCACCTGTAATTAGTTTTGTTAAAAAAAGAAAATGTTTTTGCTACTCTGCAGTGATTTTCAAAACAAAATGTACATGCATCATCAGTATTTAGTGCTGGAGCTTTGAATTGCACAGAGGCAAGGGCAGTAAGAATTCAGTAGGCACACCTTCATGTCCCTGCATTTTTCTCTTTTGAGTGCAGATATTAGTCATTACATTATGCTTTTAGGTAGGTAACAGAGATGTAGTCCCAGAGTCCTTGCACTTAATGATTTAACTTAATGATTTGTCATTGACTTGAAAAGGTGGTTGTGTTTTTTTTCCAGTAGACTGTAACACTCCCCTCTGGTCTTTCTAGTTTATCATTGTAATAGTAGCATACTAAACCCTGTTTTTGAAATCTGGATATTGCCTGAGCTGTTAAAATTTAGTTGTTTTGCAGAAACATAGCAGTCTTTTTGCAATAAGTAAAAGCACAGTTTAGCACAGATAATTTTTAAATGAATCATAGTATAACAACTGTTATACTTCATGTTGTTACCTCTGACCTCTGTATTTTGGCCAACATTTCAAAAATGGGTGAGTATCCTTGATCTTTGATACTTGTTGTCAGTGTGAAAACAAATCTTGACAGGAAAAAATATCTTGACAAGTGTCTAGCACTTCTTTTAAAACTTCAGTAATGGCTGAAACTTGTTCATTATTTTATTACGGTTATTCTTGTTGTAGATAGCTATCGGAGTACAACAATTTTATCCACTCTCCACAGTAAAAACTGGTCAGTAAATTCTTATAGTCCAGTAACTGGATGTGATGTCTTTAGTATTTACTGCAAACACAGGTTATCATTGTCAATACAATGTTTGTAGCAGCTTTTAATTACTATGCCTTTATAAAGTGTTGCATGTGTGAAATAGTGAAATTATTTTGCCTTGTGTTTAGGAGGAATGGAAAGGAACCTGAAGTGGGAATGTACTCCTCCCAATGCAGAGAGTTTGGCTAAATTAAATGCTGCCTTCAGTGCAAATCTCCCATCTTTCCCACTGAAAAAAAAGTGGGTAACTTGTTTCTGTTGTTTCTCTTCATATTCAAGTTGTTAGCTCTGTTTTTGAAGTTTTCAGTGTTACAGAAAAGCCAGTTGCAGGCTTCTTTATGATACTAATTAAATCAGTTTTCAAATCAGTTGAACACTCTAATGAGAAAGGGTTGTTTTTTTTTCACTCTTTCCTATTCCACAGACTTTCAGTCCTGTAGTATCTAAAAAAGAAAACAACCTCTGAAAATGTTAGGAGGATGAAGTGGAGTATCTGTAATCTATCCTGTCCAGTACAGCAAGCTAAAACTGATGGAGATCAGAACTGTTAATGAAAACAGCTATATTCTGAAAATACATTACTGCATAATTACTGTTACAAATAAATCTAGATTCTGGCATTTCCAAAAATGAACTATAGCAAATTTGATGTGGGAACCATCAGCAAAATATAAAAATAAAACTACCTCTTCAAAAAGAATTTGAATGTGCAAAGAAACTAGAACTCTCCTAGAGGAGGAAAAAAAAAAAAAAGAGAGAAAAAAAAAAAAAAGAAACTTGTCTTATTTCATAAAGAAAAGGTGAACGAATTACATGTAATTTAAAAGCTTGTTTCAGTCAGTCATATTATTGGAGATTTAGACAAAGAGGATCAATCAAATAAATTGGTTATTGAGGACATGAGGACAGTAACCCAAGATTATAAGGTCAATTAGTCTGAATTCCTGCCTTTAAAGGACTTAATCGAACAATCTCTGATCCAGTCTTTTTTGATTCAGAATCAAAGTCCAGAATTTTGGAATAACATCCAATCTGAATTTAAAGATTCAAATGTGGAAAATCACCAAGTCTCTGAGCAAGTTTCTCCAGTGGTCTACTTGTCATTGCAGGGTTTTTATATTTGCTTATGGGGCTACTGGGGGAATAGCTGCTTATGGAGATCTTTTTGTGTATATTTTATGTGCTAGTATGAATCTGTATATTACTTGTCTAACTCTGCTTGGGGAAAAAATGAAAATAGCTGTAATTGTGTGTGAAACAGCTAATGTACAGAAAGACAACAGAAATCAATGTCAATGGCGTAATTCTTGATGGAACTTTTTTTTTAGTATTACTTCTTTCCATTTATACTAAAAGATGCCACTAAGTAAATATGGAGAAGAAATGTTCAGTAGAAGTTTAAAATCGGAATAGCTTTTAGTGAGTGCAATCACTGGTATTCTCTTTGTAAAAATGCTTTTAAGAAAGTTCTTTATCACTGGGGCATGTACTACAGGAAGGTGAAATGACAGGAGAAATGTGCACTTTGCAGTGGCTGTGTGAAGGAGCAAAATACATCATTCTGTCAGCACTGAGTGGATTCCCATAAACTTGCACGAAACAACCCCCAAAACAAATTCAGAAGAGCAGAATAGGACTGTCACCATTCAGAACAACACAGCAGGCTGGAGGAGAGCCATCAAGGAGGAAAACCACTGCAAGAGCATGAAGGGAAGTTACTATCCCTCTAGCAGGGGCACCTCCATCTCTAGTGAACATCTCTAGTGCCCAAGGCACTCAGCAGGTGGCTGCAGGGTGGCAGCAGGGGTAGGGGACAGTGACAGCAACAGGAGGTCCGACACCAAGGGCAGTACTGATGCCAAAACAGGTCACATAAACTTAGTTAAGAACTGCAGAGAGGAAAAAGCCCTTTTTTTGTTGTTGTTTTTTCCTTTTTTTTTAAACAGCACTCAAAGATGTAAATTTGATGCCTTGAGCCCTTTGGGGCAGTGGAAGCGTCCCCCGTGGACGCTTGGACACGTGGACCTACCCAAAGCAGGCTAATAGGCTCAATAATTTTATTGTAGCCTATTCCTAACAATTTTAAGCATTACTGCTGTGAAGATGCAGTGGCACATTTTTCATTAAGCACATTCCTGCAAGTGAGCGTATTACAATTGGTCTGACTTAAGGCAGCGGTAAGTGCTTTTGTCAACAAGGGTAAATTACAGCAAAGAGAAGGAGATAATTATTGGGATCTCCTTTTTAAAAGGAAAAACCTTCTCTATTGAGGAAATACATAGTGTCTTCCAAAAACTGATGGATTTTTTTTTCTTCAATACAGGGCTGAGTAACCTTTGCTAGTAATATTAAAGAAACCAAATGGGAGTCTAAATAACAATTTGATGCTCATGTCAAATAATTCATTTGTAAATATAAAGTTAAAGGTAAATATAAAGAGACAGGCTAATGTGTGTTTGATAAAGTAATTAATATACATTTATTTCAGGATCTGTAGAACAGCAGGAATTCTCAACAGGACAAATCAAGAATATTTTCCGTAGTGAAAAGAAGGCAATAAAGTGTACTACGTTCAGTATTCTTGTTCATCACTGAGGCTAAATTTGATTAGATTTATATTAACAAACAAATATTTATTATCATCATTATTTATTTTTAAGTATTCTGACAGGAAAATACATGGTAGAGATTGAAACCCATATAATCCATATTGGAAATGTATTTTTTTTTTCTTTTTCGACACATTTAGACTGAACACATCAGAAGTTTCTGAGAGCCTGATGAGTTTCCAACACAATTTCTTATGCCAGTGTTTTGGCTTTATTGGGATTTCACATGCTTCTTTCAGTTCTGACAAAATGCTGAATCTTAGTAGGGCTTTATTTATTTTAGAAATGCCATTCTGTTAATTGTTGCACTTAGCATTTCTGCTTTTTTTTCTTCTCTGGGCTCATTAAGAGTTTTTCGTGCACTGTGAGCAGTATTGCCCTTCCAACAAGACTCTTGCAAGAAGGATCCCCCTTAAAAAAAAAAAAAAAAAAAAAAAGACATTACAGTTATACTTCAGGCATGTCTCCTTTGCTGTCTTGTTTCATCGTTTGAAGATTTTATTAATCTCTTTAGGACATTCCGTACAAAATCCCTGAACTGTATGAAACCACAGGAGTCTTAATAAAAACAAGATTTATTAGGAAAGGAGGCAGAACACTGGAGCAATGGACTGTGTAACAGGTCTAATCTGAAATGTTGGTAAAGCTTGTCTTTGTTGGTCCCCTTCATGCCATTAAAAGAAAGTAAACTATCCTGCATTCCTCAGAAGCTCATCCTCTGATTGAACTTGCCCGTCTCCCCTCAGGCTGACACTGGCAACTAGGAAATCAGGGGCAGTTTCTGGGATCACATGTGCTATTCCGAGGGTGCTTTTGCTGTGCACTTAGAGCTGTGTTTGCTCTTCCTTCTCGTCTGTACAAGCGTTACCCAGCCCTACTCCAGCCCCTGCGGTAGGCCTGCCAGCTGCAGACCTCTGAAAACATGGCACAGGCATTGAGTCTTGTCCGAAGTATTACTTGCTGCTTGGCACTGAACTGCATAATTCTTGATTTTCCATATAGCTTTAAATTCTTTTGAATGCATTATAAAAATGTTGCTCCTCATCCTTGTTCCATATCTTATTTTCATAAAAGCAGATCACAGCTAAAGTCTGCCTACCCCTTCTCCTAAATTATTGACCGTGACTTTACATAGTAAATTGTGCTAGATACAAATGTTTGCTTGAACATAATTCATGGCAGAGTTTTTATGAAGAGACAGAACCTAGATGTAATTTTCTCAGTCAGTAAACAACTGATGTTAATGTTGGTATTTCTCAGCTTCTGAATGTTTAGTTGGGATAAGATGGTGTTCTTTTCAATGGTTAGTCCATTTAAATGATTTTCTTATTTTAAAAAAGCAACAAGACTTGCACTGAAAATTAAATGACGTCCTGCAAAATCCTATTGACCCTCCTTTTCTCAGAAGCCTTCCCCTAGGGTGTCTTGCAAGCATCTGAAACCAGAGGACCAGCATCCTCCTCAGGCACAACTGCTACGTGCCATCAGCCATGGAAGGTGGATGGCACCTTTGCCATTTCCTAAGCAGCTGGGGTGCAGGACAGTGAATTATGTGCAGGGACAGCAAATGCAACTGTGGGTCAGTGGTGAGGGTTAGGAAGAGGGAGAACGTACTCTGTGGAAACCTGAGCTCTACTGAACTTAGGTTAACCAAGGAGTTTTCAAATTTGGGTATTTTTTTAATATACACAGCAAAGAGGTAATACTAGAGACATAATTACTTTGATTTTAGATCTTCTTAATGGACTGTTCGGGGAAAAAATAAGTTAAGCATGGGCAGATTTTTTTAAACCTTGTTCTATTGAAAAGTATCTGTGAATAAAAATAATAATAAATAAATAAATAAATAAATAAGCAAGCCTTGAGCAGATACTTGGGGTGGATGGTGTACTGAAGAATTCATTTAGCAAAAGTATAAGAGGCTGAAAACAGAAGATAACCAACTAAGTATTTGTAACAATAAAGCTGTCTACAGATTAAATAAATTTATCTTATCAGTGCTTGAAGAATTGTCCAATAAGCCTCAGTTAAAATGGTTGTGGTTGTAGTTAAAACTGGTAAGGCTGGATCATTGCCTTCTTTAATGGCTTTACTAGAGCACAGTTTTCTCCTGCTTTCTCTGTATTGTAAGGTCATTAATGAATCATTAGCTATTGCTAGTAATTACTGATGTCTTGAGAATATTGGTTTAATTGAATGAGAATTATAAGTAGAAGATACAGTTACATATTCTGCAGTGTAGGTGGTGGTACCTTTCTGTATTGTGGCTTTAAAGAATCTGTGTTTTTTGAGGAATTTAAGGATGCCTGGTAAATTATGAATCATTATACTATTGCATGTTACTAAAGGTACACTATTGTGAGCTTCACAGTCTGCAGGTGTAATGGATGTAAGGCAAGATTAACAGGACAAAACGATAATTAAACCACAGACAGCCATCTCAAAAAAAAAAAAAAAAAAGGTTTATCATGTCCCATGCAATTATTAAGTGTGTCTGAAATTCTCTGCAAATATTTGTAAAAGCAATAAAAACGTGTTAGTGTGAAAGACAGCTTTCCAGCACGGACACTTATTCTGAGGAATTAGGAACCCTTTTTGTGAATATAAAAGCTGACTCAAGTCCTGTCTTATGGCAGCATGGTTCACGTAGGCAATGGTCATCGGTTTATAGATGCTATGAGCTAAATGCTGCTAAAGGAAATAACAGAACAGCTAGTATATATGCATTTAGAGCAGTATGAGTTGCTTACTCCCTTTAGGACAGGAGAAATGAAATAATTAACAGTAATATTACGGTTGCAAAAGGAAGTCCAGTTGTTCTTCAGCAGCCTACATCTGTGAAACATGATACCTCTGGGGACTGAGATTTAATTTTCCCAGGAGAAAGTATAAAAGCAGGAGAAAAAAAGGAATGACTTCTGCTAGAGCAGAATAAACCTGCATCTACAAACGATTAACACTGCATAATGAAGTAGTAAAGAAGCAAAAGAGATTTCTAATAAAAGACTAATAACAAATCCCATTACACCGTGGTGTATTTTTCCCTTGAAGTGTATTAGACTTTTAGCAAGGCTTCTTTCTGCATGAGATTTGGGTAGTTGCAGGCAAAGTCAGCTCAAATGCTTCAAGCTTAGCTGCAATTTCTTTCCTAACAGTTTGTATAACATGAAAGTTGAGGTTTTACAGGTGGGAGGGGTTGTTAATGCAAGTAATAGGCTTCACGCAGAGTTTGGGTAATGTTTGTGTCACCATAGGATAATGGTCTCCCGTAGGCAAGGCACTGTAGGGTAATGTGCTGCTGTATGGTAAAATCCCTTGGCTAGAACAGACATGGTATTAAATGTACTAGATAAGTCCTGCTTCTTTGTTAGCAGTTCTTCTGACTTTTCTTTCTGAGGCCTGAAAATGAGCCCTCGTAGGATGGGGTGGTTGAACAGAGTTTGAGTTTTATCATAGCTAATATTGCAACCTTTATAATTACTATGCTAAAATAAAAAGTTACAAGACTACAGAACAGAAATGTTTGGTGTAAGCAAAATAAGGATTAGATAAGACTGTATTTTCACTTCTAAAAGGGAATGTGCCTTGCAGGGCATAATACTCAGTACAGTGATCTCTAAATCTGAAGCATGGACATTTTTATGGGTTATACACACAGTTCCAATATCGGGAGGTACAAAAGTTTGAATGAACAAACCCTTGATTAACAAAACAGTTCCTTTCAATTTTGTTTGTAAGGGAGAGTAGCTTTGTACAGATTGTTGCTATCTTAAAAGCTTGTAATTGACCGACGTGTTGGAATTCATTTGTGCAGAAATGAACTTTCATTACTGGAACCGGGGAAAAAAAAAAAAAACAGATGCCTTAAAACAACGAGTTCTGGTACAAAAGTGGTTAAACGTGAATTCTTACAAGTGAAACTAATCTTGATGAAATTTCTAGTTGCCTTTTTAGAAAATTTTGTGAGTTTTACAGAATGACTCAATTTGCTTTGCAGAAATTTGCAATCAATCTTTTCTTGCCACTGAATAAACAGATTCCACACGCGTAGCAATTTGCATATCCCAGCTAAAAATGTAATTCATTATTTTTAAGTCCATTTTGTAATAACTATTCCAGGACTAATGATACTAACTCTTCTGTAGCTTTTTCAAAGATAACTTTAGATAATTCCTGCTGCCTAGAAAGGTACCAAGCTAATGGTTCTGGTTTGGAATAGGAAAGGGAAGTGCCTGTTTCAAGGTCAGTGTAAGAGCTGCAACTGGAAATAAGGAAGCTTGAGAAATTATTTTTTCCTACTGCATCTCAAGCTTCCAGTCTCAAGCAAATTTTTCATTTAATAAGATAGATTTTCACGTTTTGCTGGGTATGAAACAGAAAAGATATGAACAGGAATTAATCACTAAATCTGGTAAAGATTTAAATTAGGTTTAATCAAAATAGCATCCATAGCATGTTTTACATGGAGCTGGAAACACTGTTGTCAAAAACAGGGAGGAAGCCTGTTCAGAGCAAGTGTGACCTGATCCATTTTAACTGCTATTTGGCATCTGCCTTGAACTGGCTTTCACTTGACTGGGCTTTTCAGGGCTCTCATAAACCTCTGGCTTCACCCTGCTTTTCTGTTCCAGGCTGTTCTTGTGTAACATCATCTCACTTTCATCTTCGATCAGTATCACATCAAATGCTCAAAAATATGGTGTATAGGATTGATATGTTCTTTCTTTTGAGGTTCACCCACATAACAGTATTAGTCAGTTAAGCTTCTGCAGTTGGTAAGGTATTGCTTCCCTTAATGTAGACACAAACATTTCCAAAAACACAATTAGGTGAGTGATTCTCATAGACCTTCATAATTTGCAAAATTTCCTGGTGAAATGCTTTGGGTTGTAGTTGATCCTGTGATACATATACTGGCTTTACAATATTCGTCAAAACAGATAAATACAGCATGTCTTTTCTGTTTTTTGTGTTTTTTTCAGGCGATGGGTAAGGCTCCTCTTTGGACGTGAATTCCCACTCCAGGACCTTCTTGTTGTGTGGGATGCTCTATTTGCTGACAGTATCACCCTGAATTTAGTTGACTACATTTTTGTAGCCATGTTGTTATATATTAGAGATGCCTGTAAGTATCAACTATCTTACGATCTTTTAAGAAGAATGCAAACCTATTTTTCAAAGAAACAGAGGGCTTAAGAAATGCTAAATTTCATTCTGACTTTTTTAACAAACTAAAAATCCTTTCAAATGCTATGAGAGGAGCCATTTGTTATCGGGCACAGTCTGCTGTATTTATGAAACAAATTGTATCTCGGAGTTAAATGCACGTTTGTTTTCTGAGTAGTTCTGTGTTTTTATATAGAGTTGCAGATTTTCTATGCAGCCAGTGATTCAGGTATGTATAGAGCTCCACCTTCTGACAAAGCCGATGAATTGAGTAAATCCTCTGATACTGGAAATACATTTTTTGCTCTTCTGCTTTGAAAAATGTGAAAATGCACAAGACAGTGACTCATAGATTTCCAAGTTATGTCGTGAAGGAAATGTACATGCAGAGATGAGTAGCAATTACAAAATACATTTATTCCATGCAAGAGTGGTATCTTTAGAAAACCGATCACTTAATTTTATTTTCTTTCAGTACCTGAAATAGGTGCAAAGATATTTGCATGTATGGACTAGTGATAAGCAATAAATAAATGAATTTGCAAAAGAGAGAAACTAAAAAATGTTGCTAGTTTGTATAATTATGAATGGGAGGAAGAAAATATGTAATAATTAATTAAAAGGCATTTATTTCTGTCCTGTCATATTTTGCAAAAAATTCCATATACGAGTTTGCCACAACAAAGTATGTGTTTTTCAATAAGATGCATGTTTGACATTAAATATATGAATTCTTTAGCATCCTGTTGGGTGTTAATTATATACAATCTGTAAGTTTTAGCTTGTAACAAGGTCACATATTTGACACAATTTTGTATTCTAGGACACATAAAGTTTTCAACTTCTGTTGTTCTTATTTTAGGGCCCAATCTTGAAAATATAACACGCATGTACTTTACACATACTGTTGTTTCACTGCCTGCCATGGGACTCCATGTGGGTTTTCTTAGTCGCTTTTTAATAAACATGCAGCATATAGAGCTGCCTTACATTCCTCTCAAAGAGGTGGACATTTAATTCAGTGTAGAGGTTTCAAAATCAGTGCTTGTTTCAGGATTATCCAATTCCAAGTCATTTTCTGTAATCTGAATCTGGTTTGTTTATGTGCAGTAAACTGAAATAATCTTTAAAATGTTTGTATAGATGCATGGTACAGATGCATGTGAAATTGTTTCTTAACATCAGCATTGTATTTTGTGCCATCATTTGCCTTTAAAAATGATAATTAAGAAATGCGTCTATAAGCACCCTCTCTTTTCTGGGAAAGGAAGGTTGCTTTGAGGTTGTTTGTTTCACTTTGTGGTGCTCACACGTGAGTATCAGTATGAGGTAACTAAAATGCGAGCTAAAAATGTATTATGGGGATCTGTATGAAATCAATCTCCCTTTTTTTCTTTGAAATCCCCACATTTTGTAAAATAAAGCAGTAAATAGCTTTAAAGTGGAGTACATTTGCTCAAATAGGATGCAAAGTCATCTCATCAGGACAGCTAATACTTCGTACATTCACTTTTTCTGAAATAAGTATATTTTTCTTCAGTAGTTGGGTCTAATTAGTTACTCTAAGCTTAGTAGTACAGTGAAAAAAAATACCCAATCATAAATACAATAATATTGAATATATTGTAAACATCAAGCTCAGAAATCTTCACAGTTTTTGATATGATAAAAGAAAGCTTTCCATATATATCTGTAATAGAAAAGTTTTCCTTTTTCCCTCCTATTTATATTGTTGTTAATATTTGAGCTCGAATAGATGTTGTAACATTTTAAAAACGATTTTCAAATAAGTTTTTAAAAACTAGTCCTTCTTTGGTGAAAGGAAATGTTATAAAAAAAAAAAAAAAAAAAAAAAAACAATGATGTTAATCATCTATAAATAAAACATCTGGAAACTTTCAGTTTTAAGACTTTGAAACAATAGGAATAATAATAGAACTCCTAATATGTTATAAAAATATCAACCATAATCAGTGATAATAATATAATACTGAAAGCATTTGAAAGTTTAAAAATGATGCAGATTCTTTTATAACAACACATTTGGGGATGGAGAAGGAGTTGCTGTTTTGGGAACTGCTAAATCTTTTTCTGTTTTGTTATGTTCTCAAGGACATGATTTTAAGAAAGCAGCATTTCTACTATGTTTTTAATTTTATTTTTATTTTGAAATTCTTTGTTACTCAAACTATGTATTACTAAAGGAGAGGGTAACATTTAGAATTTTAGATTACTGTGTATACACAAACACATAGTTGAAATGACCTGAACATTTTAGAGATTACGGATACATAATCATGTATACAGCCATTCTGTAAACTGCTCTGTTCAGTTTAACAACTGAATATGCAGATCTTTATCCGTGCAGTGCTAATCCTCACAAAGCAGGTGTAGGGTTGTGTACTGAAGTGTCTTTGAGTTTTAATAAATGATTTTCTGGAATACTTTGGGGGAAAAAAATAACCACGTGGAAAAAAAAAAAAAAAAAAAAAACTTGTTTAAAAAATCTGCCAAATCTGAAGCATGATTATGTTACATCACTTTCACTAAAATGAATGTGTAGGCAGCTGTTGGTGAAATCAGAATGGAAGAGAGGGTTCAGTGCAAAAAAAAATGTATTTATTTTATATACTTTCCTTCCCATGAAGAAGGACAAAAATGAACATACCTGGAAGACCTGTCCATGTTCTGCATAGTAAACTAATGATGTTATTACACCAGGATCTAATTTTGACTGATCAGTATTTGAATAACAATATTTTTACTATGTCCCTAGCTCTATGGACATTATTAGCTTATATTTTTCTTATCTAAAGTTACTCTGAATATTTTAAGAGAAATAAAGAAACCACAGCCTCTTCTCGGAGGAGTTGATTTGTTATTTTTGTTATCATGCAAGATGTTCATACAATCTATGTTTAATTCAATTTAGGGGTACTAAATAGAACATAGCAATGCGTAAAGCAGCAGGGGGAAGTAGTCCCACTATATCTAGGTTAGGAAGTCATCTCTATACAGGATTGGCAGCCTCAAACATGAAACTCAGAAGAAATGGCAGGTGGCAGGAAATTAGGACTTGATTGAAGACAGGTACAGTTAGTTTTCATGTTTTCAACCTTTTTTTACTACTGCTTGCATCCAGGAAAGGTTATTGGACCAACAGAGAAAAGTCTATCTCATCTAAAGCAGAGGAGAGAAAGCAATTTGTTGTTCCTCTGCATAATCTGTCATTACTGCATAACAAGTATTTAAAGGCAGTATGATTGCTTTCCCTATCAGAGGAGTTTCTCTACGGCTTTCCCAAGAAATACTGATCACATTCCTTTGGCAAAGCAATAACTTGTTATTCACGCTAAGAGTAGGATCCAGATGTGACTCTTGCCAAGCTAATGAGTGAAGGAGGAGCACAGATAGGCAAGCACCAAGACTATTACAAGGCAGCTGGCCACAGTATTTCACCGTTGAACTTCAATACCTTCCAGCTACTGCTGAGACGATAGAAATTGGTACTGCACAGATTCTTCTACAAGAAATGTCATCCTAGAATTGATTCTTAGAAATCCTTTTAATTCCAATCTGAATATTCAGAAAAGGAGGGTTTGTTTTGTTTTGCTGATGTTTTCTGCATCATTTTTAAGAAAACTGCCAGGCTGATGTATAATAACATACATTTGGCCATGCATTTGACCCTCTTGAAAAAAAGAAAGATACCAAGAGGTATTTCAGCAGATTAATCCCTTTAACCCAAAATTCTTCAGTAAATAGAGCACTAGCAATGATGTTCTTTTCTATAACAATTTATATGTGAAAATGGGAGAGCTGAATGTATGGAGAAAACCATAAAGATAAAATAAATATAAAAGTTAGCAGACCTTCCTCTTTTAAGTTTTGCTTTTGCTTTGTGTTTTTGTTTAATTTATCAGTGATGGGTTCACTATTAAATATAAATTCTAGGGAGCAGAAGTCATGGCCCAACAGTTTGATTTTTTTTTCAATTGTTCAATTGCTTTTCTATTATACATTTCAAAAAAATTAATAATTCGAGTAAATGTCTCGTGGTTGAAAATACCAATTTTTGTCAGGGCTCAAGTCTGCACCGTTAAAATCAATTAGATTTCTTAATATTTACTTTTCTCTATATCAGTGAGACAGCAAATAATTGTTCCAGGAGAAATAAAGAAAGAATGATTTTAATCAATTTTCCATTGCAAAATAGAATACATACTGGTGTGTTCCAAAGAGAAATGTGTTAGTCTTAATACTTATCATTTATAAAATTATGTAGTATTTACTGTCCATTTTCAGTATTTTTAGTTGCTTTGGTAAAAAGGTCTCATAATCGTAACTGCAGTGCAGTATCTTAAATTTGATTTACACGTGAGACTTGGCTTGGTTATGTAATATGCGGTGCTGGTATTATGCTTCTCTGAAAGATCTCTGACTGAGACCATTGTGTTGTGTTCATTATGCCAGCTCTGTGACTACAAGAAGAAAAAAACAGGTACCTGAATATGAACAAGAAAAACAAAGGATAGGAAAAAAACAGGCAGAACAGATAAAGAATGAGTAGGATAAGTGAGTGCTTTACAAATGAAAGCAGATGTATGAAATTACAAGCTGTCGGATCAGCAACGGAAATGAAGATGATAAAGTGGTTCCCTACACAGATTATAATTATTCATTTTGCCCAGTCCTGCATCTTTTCCCCATAATCCTCTTGTTGAGGGAGGAAAGGTACAGGAGGATATGAGGCTTATTCACATGAAAGAATAAAAAGTAAAACATTTAAATCTCTGTCCACAGAACAACCATTTATTTTGCCTTTTATTGATTCAAAATAATTCCATGTTTGCAAGGATTATTTCTGGTGTAGAAGCCTGATTAGAAGTATTTGTTGCTACAGCTAAAGTTCTCAGAATAGTAGTTTGTTAAAAAATTATTTACAATATTAGTGTTGGAGGCTGTCTTTATGTTGCACAGTGCAAGCATCAGCAACAGGCATTGCTTTGACAGCTGTGGCAGATGGATTGCCTGGATTTGGATGGTGCAAAAGAAATGATGTAGTTTACACAGACCTGCCTGAAAAGACATCTCTAATAATTGCACTCATAACGAGATTGATTTGGGGAAAAAAAAAATAAAAAATAGATAACAACAGCAAGCAGAGAGCCACAGAGCATATTTATACAGGTTCAGATTAAATCAACTTCATAACATTTCCCAAATAAGTAACAAATCCTACTAAATTAATGGGGTATTCTACTTTTAAGTATTTCTGAAATGAAAATCTAACTTTTTCCTTTTGTACTTAGCATTTTGTAAAAAGTTTATTGATTTACTAGAAATCAAGGATTTGTTGACACGATTTGCATACGGATGTATGTATGTGTGTGCGCATGTATGTGCGTATGTACATAAGAATATGAAAAAAAAGATATTTCAGCAAAGAATTTTCAGAGCGGGACAAAGTTGTCATAAAATTAGGACTGGAAGTAAAATTTACCATACAAATAATACCCTTAGAGTTTTAGGTGTCTGCAGGTAAGTGAAAAAAAAACAGTGTCTGTTTTGGGTTCTCTATCTCCACTGACAGTATCGTTTCCACCTCCATTGGCTCTGGTAGAGTTTTGGTGCACAGCTCACATACAAACAGCTAAATTTAGACATCCAGATTTGGAGTTGAATCCTAATACAAATGTCTGTGAAATAAGTTGAGTTCTGAGAGACTTCATGTGGGACGAGGCAACTGCATCTGAACTGTAATGAGATTACAGAAAATAACATAGTAATATTTCGCTTTTTTTCATTTTCAATACAGTGATATCAAGTAATTATCAGACCTGTTTGGGACTTCTGATGCATTATCCACCTATTGGAGATGTTCATTCCCTTATCCTAAGAGCACTTTTCCTCCGAGATCCAAAGGTGAGAGGCTCACTTTGTAAACACAGGAAATAAATCTCTGTAATAGAATGTTGCAAATGCTATGATGTTAATTACAACCTACATTTTTTGGGCTAAACTCTGGTTTCAACTTCTTTGACAAGCTGAAGGAAAGAGTTGATAAACAAGAGTAGAATACAAGTTTTTTACTCTTAAAAGGGTGCTGTCCTACTAATTTGCTAAACTTCTCCAGGAGCTCAGCAAACTGCAGATGTTTATGCTCCTTTGTTTGGTATTCTGCACAGACATCTCTCATTATAAACTATACTTTTGAAACTAATATTTTATTTAATAAGCTAGTAAACTGTGTAGAAACTGTCATGCAATATCATCTGTACAATATTTCTCATTAGATTTCTGGAGATTAACCATTGTTAATCCTTATAGCACTACCTATGCCCAATAATAGATACATGCACATGATGATTTTCAGTTAGAACTGAGAATCTGCCGTTACAGTTTGAAAAGATTCACAGGAATAAAATGTACAAATATATAAATGTAATGTTTTTGATATACACAACTATACTACAAAATATGTGAACTTCTTGATGATTTAGAATGGCATGTGTATACTAAGTGGATATAATGTACAATGGATATACACAATGTAGTGGAAAAAATGTTTAAGGCAACTCTGTACACAATAATCTTTCCAGTATTCAGATTTTTGGCAGATAGCAGAATTTGTGCTACCAGTTTTGAACTGTCTTTGAGCATGTCCCATTAGGAGGCTGCCAGTGTAAAGTCTGATTTCCCTCATCTCTTGAGGCAAGTCACCTTTGAAAGTGAAAAATTCATCACTTCTGCACTCTCACTGTCTTCTGCAAAATTTCATTCAATAACAATGTTTACACTTCTATGGATTAAGAAAAAAAAATGTCTCTTTGTTTCTGTATCAGTTTTTTGCAGAAATCTGCTTTCTTTACAGCTGCTTTCTTTACAGCTGCTTTCTTCATTCCTCTCGGGCACAAAGATTTCTTTCATGACGAGAAGTAAAGTATATCATCTTTCCAGTGTGTAAGAGAGTTTGTAATGTTAGATCTGTAGAATTTTTCTTAAGATTCAGGCAGCAGAGTGTGAAATCAAGCTGCCCAGCATTTATTTATGTACTGTTTTAGCAAAACAAGACAGAACTGTTTTTTTGATGGAAGATACAGAGGGAGGGAAACTGTGCTGCGATATCAAACTAAATCCAATATGTAATCTGTTGTTTAGGAAAGGGGTATGTTAAAAGAAAAAATAATTACTAATCAGCTGTCTTCCAAAGCATCCTAGATAGTATACAAGTCATGCTATCAGCAGAAGGGGGCAAAAATAAGCCATCAACTTCTCATGAAAGAAGCTTGATCACTGTTCTGCTCCTCACTCTCTTCTGTTAAAGTGAAGTCAGGCTCATAGGGCCTTGGTGTTCTATTAGTTCAGACTCTCAGGTGTGCCTTGAACACCTTTCAGGAAAACAGTGGATGTGTATCTTACCATATCTTTCAGGTAGTTCTCCCTTCAGTCAGGTGAATGAGTACTTAAAGGTCTTTCATGCAAAAACTGCTAGTTGTTCTGGCAATTTAAATATGATTAATTATGATTGCTCCTCATTTCTGAGCTGTACTTACCTGTTTGGGAAATACTCTAAAGGTTAGAAAACTAGGATTTCTAGAGAATAAAGAGCTCAAAGGGACTTCTAGCTCCTCTTGTTTTACTTTGCGTCTTTAGGTTGAGACTACATTAACAAGTCTGGACTTCCTTCAGCAAGGAAATTAAACTTCTCTAAAGTATCTCTCTGAAAGAAAAAAAATATACTTCTTTCTCTGGTCAGAGAAAGAAGTATATCTTCAGTGCTGTGACTTAAGTACCTGTTTTTTTATCTTTCCCTTGATGTAATTTAAAGTTTCACTTACGTGTCTTTAAGCATATGTTGGTTCAACCCAATGTATTTCTGAAATGGGAGTCTGCCTACTGTGGCTTGTTATTCTGTGTGGTGTAAGACCTACATATAAAAATTTTCTAAGTCTGTCAAAATTTTGCAGTACAGAGAATGAAAGGTAAGACTCAACACGACATCATGGGTATTCTAGGAGTCTAAAATCAGTACACAGATTATATGCGCCAGTGTAAGTGGGAAAATTAGAATGACATTTTTTTTTTTTTTTTTTTTTTTTCTATCTGCATAAAGATAATTCAGTTTGCCTTTATTCCCTGAGCAGATAAAAGGAGATTGGAAGAAAAGACAAGGAGATTTTAGTCAGTAGTGCAACTTGTTAGTGATGATTAGCAAATTCAGTGCTTAATGATTTTTCTTCCTCCTTTGATGTTTTCCTGTGCATTTCTCCATTGCTAGCTTCTAGTTTCTAATGGGAAATTACATTTGATTCAGTGCAATTTAGCTCTCTTGAGCCAGAGCTGAATTGTTCTGCATGGCATTTCTTCCAAGATTCCACTTGATTTTTAATGTGTGAAGTTGGACAACTCTTATTCCTTTCTGTGGGAGACTGGTGCATGGTTCAGTGGGTTATTTCATTATTTGTTGAACACATCTAGTATGTTTAGTGTCATTCCGAATATCTGGGAGAGGCTCTCTCTCTGCCCTTTGGAGCTCTTAATCTCAGCTGGAGAGGAATTGCAGAAATACTCAGTGATGACAAACAGGAATTGCCTCTTAAAGGTTTATTAGTATATGTTGTCTTCAGGATTATTTTTGCAGATAGGTAAATACCAAATAATGTCACTGAGGGGAAGATGTAGGCATTTGGACTGAGAGGTTGGTGATATGAACATAAAACTGAAAGATTCTTGAGGAACAATTCTGTCATAAATTATGAAGTCATTAATATGGACCTGATACAACCTGCCCATCCATAACTTCTGATTCTGGAGATAAATCGGAGTTTGCTCTTCTGGTGTCATCCATTATTTCTTCTTCTGTTTCCTTGCTCAGTCATAACAGATGTTTTCTCCTTACTTATTTGCCTTGTAGCCTATCAGGAAAGCTAAACTTCAGCTTGATGGACCTACTGTGTTGGATTTTTTTTGCTGCACTTTACTGCAGACCTCATCAAAAGAGCTAAATATCAAAAGAAAGCTCTACTTAAGAGATGGGGGGAAGTTTTTTCTTACAGATGGACAAATACAATTTTTTGACCTTTTGTGGAATCAAGCTTTAGTAGAAGCTTTTGCATTATCCAGTAATAACAGTAATATGAAAAGTAATTTGTGCTTGACAACTCTCCTTTTGACTTAGAGGATCCTGACTGGCAGTTGGGATGAGAGGACATTTTATATTCCACATCCCTGATATATTCCAGTGCAACTGGAGAGAAATACAGAGCTCTGTAATAGCTGAAAAAAAGTAAATGCACCTGTCTCTGAAGGGGGGCCTGAGAGGTACTAATTTTATAGTCTTGAGTATGGATCAATGTAGAATAATTGAATTTAAGCCTTTTCTGCATTTGGCTAGCTCCAGTTCTTATGAAAATGTAGAATGAAAACCTCAAATCAGCGTTGTTGTCTTTGCATAGGGTAATATTGTTAACCTGCTTAGCAGAGTATTTGTTTCACATTTCTTTGAACAGATAATTACCTCAATTATTTATATGAAAGTTACTTCTATGCACTTACAGTCCTTGCGGATATAAAAGTAGAGCTTCTTATGAAACAACAGGGTTTTGCAAGTATGTATATGTGAAATGAGAACATGAAGCAAGGTTTTTTCTGTATATCCAAAAGCATTTACAGAAGGTGTGTCTCTGTGTATTTAATATCCCACAAGTGGCCAATATCCTCCATTTTTTTAAAAAACATTGAGCACTGTTAATTTTCAAAGCGAAGTCTGCAAAATTAAAAAGTAGAGATACAGAGATAGGGCAGTTGAAAAATATAAAGTGATTAAAAAACATAGTTCTAACTAGAGTTGTTCAAATAAAAAAAAAATTAAAAAACCCAATTAGAAACAAAAGTCATAGAAAATGTGAACATATTGTGTTCCTTAAATAACCAGATGTTCTTTCCTTCCTGAAGGCAGCCAGGGCTAGGAATAAAAGGTTTAAAACTATTGTTTTAAGTTAACTGTGAATTTTGCAAATCTGTTTTCACCCTTTAGCAAATAAAATTCTAATACAGCAACATAAGCAAAGTAATTTTCATCTTTGGGTGTTCTTATTTCTATGTTGTTTTGTGTTGAAGTGTTAACCTTATCACAATGACTTATTACAAAACTAAAGCACTACATAGAATATTTCTGTATTTCTGTTTTATGTTACATACTAAGAACTTGACAATCATCCTTTGTCTGAAAGCTAACTGTAGTTATTCGTAATATTTTTGTAAAATATGTTAAGAGTTTAATTCTATGAACACACTGCTCATCATAAGCCATTGAGTTAAAGAAAGAAACAGAGAAAGTGGCTGTACTTGGTCAATAGAAATAGAAGTTACTCATGCTAATAATATTCTCATTACTGCTGCTGATGTTTTTCCAATGTTGTATTTTAAGATATTTGCTGACATTGAAAATGGTGGTATATATTCTGCAGAATGTTAAATTCTAATGAAATCTATGATGAAGCATACATGACATTTCAAGTAAGTCGTATTAGTTCATCATGACTGAAATTACAGGGACTGCCAGAAAACTTGAGCAAAAATATATGGTCATGATCACTCATGTAATGATTAGCTGTAGAAATTTGCATTCCAGCTTTTAACACTTTTCAAAATCTGAGCAATAAGTGACAAGGGGGAAGCATATTACTGAAATTTTGAACTGAACTCTTTGTACGTTTATTTTCGGATGAATTTTCTTCTTAAGTAGCTGCCACCGTCTCTGAGTTTTCTCCAAGCTAGTTTCATATGCCTGAAAGGCTGTTGAGTTTCACTTTCTTCTTCTTCAGATGGATCCTTTTCTCTACACTCATTAACTGAGGTGCTGCTGCAGAACTGCAACTGGCCTTTGAAAGCTGCCGTTATGTCAGTGTTGTTTGTTTCGCTGTTTGTGGCAGGAGAAAAGCAGGTTTGGGGTTGTTTTGTTTGTTTGTTAGCATTGTGTGTGCAATCTGGCATTAATTACCTTGCTTTAATGACCAGATTGCAGCCAATCAGAAGTAAGAATCTGGTAGTGTTTGGGCATTAGGAGCTCATTAATTTGTACCAACGCAGGAAGGTACTGCATGGGGTGGTTAGTCCATTTTGTTAGAGTAGTACCAACAAGGGGGAGGGAGGGCTGAACAAATGTTTTCTTTTTCCTTTTTTCTTTTTTTTTTTTTTTCAATCGTGAAGAATGCGACTGATTTTTCAGGAGATTCACAGCCATACATGCCATACATTAGGAGTTTGGAGCGTATGAAAAAGGAATTTTGAGTAATGGGTATCCCAAGGCACTGTGAGATATGAGTAAGGTCACCTGTGCAGGTTGCCTTGACTAGGGCTATGACCAATAAAGGAAACACGTTCCAGAAAAGCTAAGTACATGTCTCTTTAGCAGGAAGGAAAGAAATCAGGAGAAACAAACAAACAAATGCATTTTCTATCAGCAATTTATTGGTACTACTTTGTAAACTTCTGTTTCCTGTAATGTCTGAAAGATTAAAATCTTGGATTTTTAATGCAATATATATAGATTTTAATGAATGAAAATATGTTGGGATCTTCAAACTGACCTCCACTTTTACAACCACATGAAATTCCTCATAATGAACCAAAGTATTTTGATAGTCTTCTCAATTTGCAAATACAATAAGGTTAGCTGCAATCTAAACACCTCCATTTGAATAAACTGTTTTTTTCTTTAACTGCATACAAGGGTGTTTTATGTGGGCCTATACAACTGAAGAATTGCATATATTTTAGATGTAAAAAACATGGTATTAATTTAATCTTTGTCCTCCTATTCTTGAAATATTTTTTCTGTGCTTTCCAAGGAAATAGGTCATGATTTGTTTTAAAAATTAATGTTTTAAATTTAAGGTATTGTGTTTTGTTAATAGAACAAGATATGACAGGCAGCTATGAGTTTAATGATAAATTACTTGGAATAACCATGTTGCCATAGTACCACATAAAAAAGTGTACCATAGATTAAAAACCCTTTTTGTTTGTGTATGCATGTTTCAGAACCTTCATTCCCAGTGTACCTGTGTATTTTAAAATATGAAAAATATTGTGTGAGCAAACTCATAGTACAATAACTTTCTCATCGATTCCAACGTTAATTCCAACCTCCCCATATAAGTTAACTGTGTAATCAACCCACCATGAAATAGTCACCATCTTCAAAGTACCATGTCCATCATATTTTCAGGAAGAATTCTTGTAAAATAAGTGGTTGGTTAATTGTATAGTCAAAACATTTCACATGAGAAATCCTTCAAAGCCCTCCTCATTTCACAGCATCATATATAACATAGTAGTCAACACTCTAAGGTGAAAGCTGATCTCGTTCGCTGCCAAAGACAGTGCTGGTTACGGTGTCTCACTCTCCCTTCAGTGTTGTATACAGAGGCCAGTTACCTGGTTAAGAGCCCACAAATATTATATCAATCCAAGTTAATGATATCTATCCAATTATATAAATCCAACAGCCATTGCACTTCAATGAATAGAAAAATGGAGGAAAATAATGCAAGATAAAGCAAAAGTTTCCTCAAAACATGTCTCGTAGTTGAGACAAAGCCATGTTGGACATAAGATGGTGCAGAAAAAAAGTACTGGTCCCAGTTCCGTGTAAGGCCAAGAGAATTCCACTGCAGCCCGCTTCTGGAAACGAGAACAGAGTTGGCAAGGAGGGCACGTTCACTTAGTTCTCACTGCTAGTGGGAGCTGCTGGCCTGGAGGGCAGTGAGGAGCTGGTGGCATGGCTGGCAATTTCTGGGCAGGTGGAGAGGTGCATTCTCCTTCAGAGGGAAGAACTACAGGCAAGTTAGAAACCATTAATTCTACTTTCAACTAGTACTCAAGTAAGTATGTAAGCATAGAACAGCAAGTAACATCCATTATTCAGTAAATTGTCAAGGCAAGTACTTTCTGATCAATCAACTGGACTAAGAGCTGCAAACATTAAAAAAAATAGTTTGCATTTTTGAATTATTTTTTTTTCGTATTTCATGGTTATGTCTTTTTTCAAGGTGCCTTCTCTATTAATCATCAAGAGAAGTCATGAGGTGCTGCAGCATCATGTTCAGCTGGAGGGAAGATTGGGGAAAATTCGGAAATAGGAAGAGAATTATCTCTGCTGATCAGCATTCCTGTTAATATTCACTGGGAATTCATAAGCTTAGTCATGTAATGTGCAAATGCTTTTGAGAGAGGATGGAAGAGAAAGTTCTTTTTGGAAGCTGAAACTTCAAATAGTTCTTTCTCTTTGAGCAAGGTGATATCCTGAGTAGCGAAGTAAAAGCAGTGCTGATTGCATTTGATGTTAAAGCAAGAAAGTGAAGCACTTTAGGCTCTTAATTACTCTAGCTACTAATAAAACGTACTGCATGTGTGTTTCTCGGGGCTGCTGCTTTCTAATGATTGGTTTACTTCTGTTTAAAAAGTCGTCTGAAGCTACTGACCCTCTCCTAAAGAGTAATGATATTATCTATAAAATTACAGCAATAAAATGTGTTTAACAGTGTTAGAGTGAGGTGATTATGGTTCTTCTTGTGTGCAACCTGACAATTCAATTAATCACTTCTAGTATGCATGGTTGTTTATCAAAAGGAAGCACTTAAAACACTTAAAGCACTTTAATTCTACCTAATCAAAAGTTCTCCGTATCATAATTTATTTATTTGACTACAATTTGCAAAACACAAACTGTGAGTTATATAAAAATAGATTCGTAACTTTTCAATAATGTATGAAAGATAAGCTATTGAGTCATACCCAGCCTATTAGGATGTAATTTAAGTTCAGTTTCTTCTGATATAGATATACTGCTGTGTATTGACATATTTTATAGTAAATATTAATGTATTAGTTGTTTTATACAAAAGCTATTTGAGTAAGTCTGTACTGTAGCATTCTGCTTCTAAAATAATAGAATACTTTCAAGATAGAAATGAGAAAGATATAGTTTTTCCTTTGCTGTAAGGAAAATTAGGTTTGGAGAACTGAGGTAGGTTTCTTGGTTGTTTTTAATGTGCAGAGTGGTCAAAATGGCTCTGTGGTACCCTCGTTCCTGGAGTCGCATTATGAAGGGAGTTGCTCATCCCGCAGCATCAGGAGCTTAGCGTGTCTCTTCTGTGTTTTGGAGGAGAAGGCACCAACGTCGTATTCCATTTACTGTGTTGTGCACATGTGGCTCTTTGAAAGAGCCTTTTTCACTCCCCTGGGGACATTTTTCAAATGTTTACGTAGCACATTCCATGAAGAACATCATATATTTTCTGTTTCTTTTCCAGATAGCAGACAACCAAATCGCCCCTAAAAAATGTGTGTGTGTGGTTTGTGTTTTTTTTTTTTCCTCTGGTATGTGAGATTTGTGTACAAGCATGTAACTGGAGCAGATGTAATACTGTAAGTGTGTTTATAAGGGTTCTATCAGGATAAGCCTAGGATAACTGCATTACCCACAAAGCCATCAGTGAGTTATACAGGTTGTCCAAAATGAGTGCCAATAAAACCATAATGTGGTAGCTTTTCTGTACATAAAGATGTCATATTTTAAATCTCATAATTTGGAACATTCCAGGGTTTAAAGCAAGGCTTGCTGTGTGTTCCCTTCAAAAGCCTGGATCTTTCCTCCACAATGTTGTAAAACTCCTGTTCCTCCCCGTGCGGGGCTGCAAGATGCCAGCGCATAAATCTGTCACGGGGCAGGGCTGAGCGCTGTCAGATTTATACCTCACTATTTAGTTAATTTACTTCTTAAAACCAAGGGTTCCGTTGAAAAATAGATGACTAAATTAAGAGGCAGATTTAAAAGGTACTTAAGCAATTCTGTTTATACAAGATGGGGATTTTACGCAGGTTGTGAACTTGAGCATTGGCAGGTTGAAGTCTTTTTGTCTGGAATATCAATAAAAGCTGATGTGGGATGATTTGATCTACCCGTTAAAATGCAATAAGGTGTAAAATGATAAATGCAAAAAAAAAAAAGGCTTTCCAGTCGCTTAGGACAAGGAGCCTAAATAGGCAACTAGAAATTTCTTTCCGTCAAGTCACTGAAGTATTTTTAAATCTCACTTGTCATTTTTTCATTTCTTTATCTCTTGTCATAGAATACCCATGTGAGAGAAAGCATGTGTGTGTGAAGTTAAAAACAGACCATAATGCACAGTATTTAAAATATCATCCTGGTATTTGAATTTTCTAGTTGCCAGGGGGATGAAGGGTTGTCATGTAACAAAACAGGAGCTAATTTATTTCAGCTTGATCAGAGTTAAGGGGTTTCTTCCTGCGTTGACCCAATTAAGGGAATTTCTTTCCTTTTCAGTTCTTTCTGGGAATTTTTCTTCTTTCAGACAAACAGTGCTCCCTAATTTTCTTTATAAACAATTAAATATGTTAATTCTTCATGCTGTTATTGCATTGTAAATAACAAGTTCTGTGATTGAGACCCACAGCATCTTTCTGAAAAATGTAAACAGGAAGTATTATTCCCAGTTTGAGGATTATGGTGTTTCTGTGCCAAAGCCAGTATTAGTGTACAGATCTCCTGACTTACGTGATTAAAGAAGCTTCTTTATTAGTTCGGTGCATGATACTTTCCAGGTTGTTCTACTTCCACATGTAGGGCTGATAGATGCAGACTGTCAACCTATGTTCAGAATAATATTTAACTATTGGCATTGAAAGTTGGCCATTGCCCATCATGTCCTCTAATGCCTCACTGTTGTTTTTTGTTCTTTTTTTCTTTTTAGTAAGTATTTAACTCTCTGGTTTGTAGGTGGATGCAACACCTTTTGTGCTTCAGCAGATTGCTTGTTCCGCAGAATGTATAACTAAGGAGGAGGAAGATTAGAAGGAGAGTTTTGGTTTGGGAGTGGCATTTGCTTTGGGTGCTCAAGAGTTTGGGATGGGTTGTTTGGTTAGTGTACAAAATAGTTTGGCACGTTTATGTAATGTTAAGCCATTGCTTGTACTGCCTAAGTCTAGTCACAGAGTGGAGACAGATTCTTGGATGAATGACAAAAGAATAAAAAAAGGAAAGGTTAAATTCTCCCTGCAACTAGGTAGGCTATTAGGTAATCATTAGTATGCAGTTTGTATTAATTATTTGTGTGTAATAGAAAAACTGCTGCAGAACTGAACAAACTGTATTGCTTATCCACATTAGCACTGCTATATTTCAACTCCAGTCCAAATTTCTGCCATGTTTTATTGCCTTTATTGAAGAAACAAGTACAGGTAAAAAGAAAGTACAAAACAAGTACAGGTAGAAAGAAAAGGTAAGCCTTTGCAGACCCCCTCAGCATTACTGAATGTAGAGTCATATGCTCCTCCAAATTTAATCAGAAACAAATGAAAAGAAACAAATACCATTCTAATACAGAAGTATTTTAGCCTGTATGAGGATTGTGAAAGATATAATACTATCCTGTCAGCTAAAGAGGGGGAAAAGAAGCCAACTGGCTCTTAAAAATATTTGTTTAAATAATAAATAAATAAATAAAATAAAATATTTGTTTAAATAATAAATAAATAAATACATAAATAAACATTTCATCATCATTTCTCTTTTTTTTTTATATATAATTCAGTCTGTCCTTTGTTTTAGGCTTCAAATATTATTCATTTAGAAAAATGATATTTGGCAGCATTTGTTTAATACGTTAAAAAAATTACTAAAATAAAAAAGTCCCATTCGTCTCTAGTGAGACGATTATGTTAGTGAGACAATTGCTGTGTGCATGTGTAATTCACTGTGGCTGTTCTGTTTGGTTTTTGTTTTTTTGATTTTTTTTTTCTCTGCTGCATTTAGGTTATCTGGTTTCAGATACGATCTATTAAGTGGCATATTTTTCAGTAGTTGAGGTTTTCCCACCTGTCTACCCTAAAACACCTGCAACATATGTTTGTGTAACCCTGCAAAGCTTTGTGTTTTGGGCCTCGAGAAATTCCCCCAGAGCTTTTTGCTTATAAACAGCTGAGCAATTCATTTCTCTAATGACGAGTGCTTTTCCCTTGGCATTGAGGCAATAGCATGTTCACTAAAATAAGTCTCATTTTTCATCAGACATACTGAAAATCTTTTCTCATTGTTGTCTCTTATTCTGAACCTTCAGATTTTGTGCAAAATTAGATTAATCTTTTTTCTGTTAATATGCAAAAAAGGGGGGAAACACCTAGACAAAGAAGAAAAGAGTGTTGTGTAGGTTCCTCTGCTAGCACCTTCGTGGAAACTTTTGCAAATAATGTGTATTCAAACTGTTAAACATTACGTTACAGCAGCAGCGTGTTTTTCCTGATAGGCTGCAGAGCAATCTGCCTGTGACTTGTGTCCCACAAGCACGTATCGCTGTATCATAGCAGCTCCGTCGGTAATCTTATGCAGGATGTCTCTGGAGGCTGGGGAGGGAAGGGTTTATACTGAAGAACTTAAGTGTATGGAGCACAGTCCTTAGCTGGTGGGAATTTTACGTGTTTTTCAGCAATTTGTGTAAGTTTAGGGAATTCCTGCTACACATGATGCGATTCTGACCCCATCCTCAGTCCCATCACCTGGGAAAAGAGCAGGTAACGTGTAACTGAGCTCCAGCCCTTTTCCAATAAATCAAAGTAGAAGGTCACCAAGAACCCCCTGCCAGCCCTGAGATTCAGAGTGTATCGGGTGGTGACTTAGAGTAGAAGAGGGGGCTCAGACTTCATGGATGTTTTGAACAGTGCAATCAACCTGCAAATGAGGTAGTAATGGGCTTCTGTCTTCTAAAATTAGAAAGGGCTTAAAATCAGAAGTACCTAAGAGATATCTGAAACAAATTAAGATACATCCTCTGTGGCTAATCCGTATGAGACATACACATTTTAAAAATAAATAAATAAAATATTTTTAAAAGTCCAAAATCACACCTGTGTCTACATGTGCTTCTATAGCTGCGTTTAGTATGTTGTCCTTCTGAAAGCCTAAATTTGGCAGTTTTCACCAGTTTGAGCACACTTCAGGAAGAAATGTAAGAATAGAAGAATTGGAAAACCAGGAGACTGCTGCTAAAAATGGGTGTGGGGAAGGATTTGTAGTATTGGCACAGGCAGCTTTAGGATTTTTGCACTCCGTTTCCTTAGAAGGGAAAACAACGTAAATGTGTTAATCTGTTTACTGCCCTACACAATGTATTAAGGAGATTCAGCAAATTACTATTTTGAAGGGTTAATTTTACTGTCATTTTAACAAGATTTTCCACTTAAGAAAAAAAATTCATCTAAAGTACTAGTCAAAATACTTACATAATTTTAAGAAAAAAAAAAGAAAGGAAAAACTTTGCTAGTCTAAGTAAATAAAAATATAAAGAGGACCATTCTAAATTGCACTGTTTCAGAAAAAATGTGGCTATTGTGAATATTTTAGACAACAAAGCTATATTTTCATGTAAATAAATTTGTTTAATCTTCTGTTCTAATACATGGCATGTAACATAGAGGATGGATTAAACTGCATGCTTAGACAGGGGAATTAATTCAAAATACATACGGAGATGTAACTGTAGGTTTTCCTTTCTGCTTCCTATATATAAATTACAAAAATAGTTATAATCAATAAAAGATTTAACTAACGTTATCATAACAATATAAACTCATAGACCATACTTTTTGCTGCCTGAAGTGCTCTTTTCTAGCAGTATTTACCATTTCTGTGGTAAAGTTGCACAAATATTTTTCTGCTAATGTTTCTCAGGGGTTGTATTGTTTTGTTTTGTTTTAAGTAATGGACTTTCCTTGAAGGATGTCTTTGTAGTGTTACAAAAAGATTTGTAGCAGTAACCCTTGGTATTTACTATCTTGCATTTCTAATGTTGTTTTCCAAC
Organism: Aythya fuligula; assembly: GCF_009819795.1. Classification (NCBI taxonomy): domain Eukaryota; kingdom Metazoa; phylum Chordata; class Aves; order Anseriformes; family Anatidae; genus Aythya; species Aythya fuligula. The sequence goes on along the minus strand of NC_045560.1, from coordinate 37,797,142 downwards.
ATTGTTTTTTTTTCTGAGGGCTTTTTTTTTCACTGCATGTAATACTACTTTAAACTGCTTCTTCCTTTGATACTTTGAAACCACACAGGAATTTAAATAGGCCCCTGTGAAAGTAATGCTTGAGCCTCATTCATATGTTCAAGTTAGATCATTATTACTATTAATGGCTTTAAGTGCTTAGATAGCAGATCAGCCTTTCGTGCCTTGAATTGCTTGTCATTTCTGAATAAATATGTTTCAAGAATCTGTTCCACATGATCTTTTCCTTTTTCTTTTCTATTTTTTTTTTTTACAGAAGCAAAGTGTAATGATCTTTTTTTGTTTCATTGGGAGGTGGAATAGAAATTCCATTGTTTTTGCCAAGTTTAAAATACATACAGTTAGGAAACAGATTGCAAAATAAAGTAGCAGAGTGAATTTGTCAAAAGGGGCTGTCCCTTGAATTAAAAGTGTCAGCTACTTTGACCATCTGTAATCTCCCACCTTGTGGAAATGGACACCAAATCACATGAAGAAGAAAGTTATTTAACTGATGGGAGAAAAGTTACACTGTTTGCTTGCAGAGTAGTCGCAGAACCATCAGTTATCCTCATCACGTCAGTTTGGATTTGATTATCATAGAAATGCATTGAATTACCAAACTAGAGCAATAGTAACTAAAGCTGATTCATTGTTATTGCTGTCAGTTGATGAGGACTGACTTACAAGCCATATGAATGGGTAGAGTTATGCAAATATTGTTTTTATAACAAGAGAAGAAAAATGTACAGCGGCCATTACAATGTGGGTGGTAGAATAGACGAGAATTTTTTTATTGCTTGTCTAATAGCTTTTAGCTGTTGTTTCATTTTTTAATGAACATCACAAACAGGATATATTTTTAAAATGTTTAATGTGTTTCCAAAGAAAGGAAATGAGACATATCATACAAGATTAAGTCTGACTGCATAAAATGATCTGGAAATTCCCAGCTTTACATTTGACCCCAGAAATCATCCTGCCTTTGATACTTACCACCTCCTTAAGTGTTCCTCTCTCCTGTTGTACACATGCAATAGTTTGGTTGTTAAAATGCAACTCCTATGCCTCCTCCAAAAATAAAAAGGTTTTCAAGGAAAGCAGGTTATCTGCAGTTACATGGAAAATGAGTTTACTAAAACTGTATTTGCTATTAACAGGATTTCAGAAGGCAGATCAGAATATAAGGCAACAGCCTACAAATTAACCACCTTTTAAGCAAATACCTATAAAGTATTTTGAACTGTTTTGTGCAGTGTATCTAATCATTACACTGAAATGTATCATTTTGGTTTTTCTTATGCTAGAAATGCTTTACTTTAAACCATTTCTCCTCAAATTCGTGTTTAGATATATATAAGGGGTTCTCCGTAGCTCTCTGCTATTTTAGATTAAACCATATGCACCTTTTTACTTTAAATTTAAAAAAAAAAAAAAAAGTTTTCAGATAGTTTTTAAATGCCCTTCAGTTTTTTTTAAACATTAAAGTTTTTAATGCCCTTCAGGTTGCATTAATTCAATCAAAATTCTCTATGCACAAACGTGCTCTGTGCTTCATCAATGTTCAGTGAAATATCAGCTTCAGAAAAGATGTTTTCAGAGCTATTGGAGTCAGTGGGCTTCAATACTGTCATTTTGGCAGAGGTGGAAACTAACAAATAGCTTCTGGTTTCGATATTAATTATAAAAATTTTGTTACAGAACAGTGCTGTTTGTGGCTTTGGTATTGAGCAAGGGAAAATCAGACAAAAAGGCTCCGTGTGCCATCTAGTGGCTCTCGATAGCTTTCTTGGCTTAGTCCACAATTAAGTTTTGCAATATGTAAGCTCTTGTTTGTCCTCAGTACTATCATTTTCTTTAAAACCATGTCATTTTACCTTGGTGATGGGAAAATTCTGTACCAGAGCTAAAGAAGGAAATGAGATCGGTGTCTGAACTTCACCAGATTTTACTGATTTCATTAGAAGCAATCTCATAGCAAACAGCAATGCCCTCCCTGTGTGAATAAACACTGATTTCTGTAAGCATGAAGAGCTAACTGGTAACATTTGGTATTCTTTTAAAGTATTTTAAGATTGCTTTTTTATGTAACTACCATTACTGCCCTCAGAAACCAGGATCGTGGGAACATAAATTATTCTTTATATTTTTAATCTTCATTAATAAACATACTTCTTGTCACTGCTTTAAATCTGTCAGAAAAATCCTGAATTCTGTACAGTGTTCTTTTTTTTTTTAAAGTTAGGATAATGCTTTTTTTTGTTTGTTTTTAACAGAAAAATCCAAGACCAGTGACTCACCAGTTCCAACAAAATTTAGATTATTACAAAGCACGTGGAGCAGACTTGATGAATAAAACCCGGTAAGCTATTTCTGAAGATGTTTTCACTGAACTAATATCTTACATAAATAAAATGTTCCATAAGTCACTTTTATCCCAAACAAGAATTACATAAGCAGTGTTAGAAGCACGTGTACTTAGTTCATGAAATTTAATTTGAATCTTTACCTTACTATTACCTGAAAAATGGAGGTTTCACAGATAGTGCTTTGGTCAGATCACTGGCTTCTTTTTCTAAGGCTAAGATGATTCATACACAGTGATTTGTATACTAAAAGCAGGGGGTAAAACATTGATGTGAGTTCAGGGGCTACAATTGCATTACATACAAATGTAACACAAGCTGTAGAAGTTAAATTAATGTAAATACAGTCTGAAGGAATTTTTACTAAACCATTTTGCAACATTCCTTCCCCCTTTTTTTTTTTAGAAATGGCTTGTATCAATATGACTTTATCTGTTTGTAAGTAGTCTAGTGGTGGCTGTGCCCTGGCAGGATGGCTGGTGCTGATGGCAGGTGACTGTTGCCTCCCGTTGGTTGTCAAAAGCTGTTGTGTTTATTTAATTTTTTAAATGGTCTCAAGACTTGCCCCAGATTAAAAAATAATAATAATTTGGAAATGCCAGAATAATTATTTCAAGGATTTTGTGTGGAAACAGGTCATAAAGACCAAACAGGAACGACACCTGTTGGAAACTTAAACTCTAAGGACACAAATAGCCACTAAATCTGTCAATTCATTGCACTCAGGAGAAATTCTTTAGAATGGTTCAGATAGAGGAGTAAATCAAGAGAAATTTATCTCAATGCAGGACCATTTAGAGTAGGTCAGACATGGTAAATCTGGTTAAGATTAGAGAAGAACTAGAGATCTAGACTAGAGAGAGATGGAGGATGTAACATCAAGAAATGTTTCTGCAGTGAGTAGAAACACGGATTGGGCAAGCTAACAGATCATTTTCATCTGTAATTCCACAGACTCAATAATATATTTAAAATATATTTAAAACTCTCTTAACATGTATTGCTTTTATGTAAAATATCTTCACAAATCTCTGACATGTATTGCTTATTTTATCACATACAAAATTTTTTAATCTGTCATATTCATAAATTTATCTCTCATCTGTCATAATGGCTACTTACTGAAGAGAGAAATGCCTTTGCATAAGGCTTGCTTAAAACAAAACATTTTTATCTTAGCAGAAAACTGCAGAGATTGAATCATCTTCCCACTGCTAGTTTAAAAATACACCATTCATAGTCAAGGTCAATGATGCTTATTGTGATGAAACAAAATTGTTTGCTTCATAGATGGAATTCATGTCTCCTTGATATTCATATTTTTAAACTGATGCCTTGCTTTTAAATGCATCCACTGATAACTGTACAACATAATCAATCAGCATTTTTCTTGTAATTGTTGTGTATGTCTGATACATTTAGATGGCTAAAATGTAGACATTGATCAGTGTTTAATGGCTGTAATCATCCTTTGTGTTAATATATCAGACATTTAAACAGTAAGAAATAGATACATTGTTCTTATTTTCCTGAACTCCCACTTTTTTTGTGCCTTCTCCAGAGATCTAACACCTTGCTATTGTTCATTTTCTGAAGCTGCAATACAGCGAAATCACACAATGAATTGTAAGACTTTTGTTAAGACTGCCTCGTGACAAAAAATGTAGATAACATCATTACTTATTTTTCGTGTATGTATATGTGTTCTGAGTTGATCATTAGTAGTCAGTTGAGAGCCAAGACTTACAGAGGTACTAGCAACTGCAATAACTATCCTTTCTAATTCTCAAATAATTATAAAACATTATTGCATATTGTTGTTGAAAGCATTCAAATTTATGTTTTGAACACAATGGCGTAGAGAAGACTTTTGGTGTTTGTTGTTTCTGTTTAGTATAGTATCTCAAGAACTCTCCTTCCAACCATCCAAAAATAGAAATAATCTAACTTTTGGCCTACATATATGTCAAAGCAGCAAGTTACACAGTGTAGCAGGAAAAATGATTTATTTTATTAGGCAAACATACAGTTGAAAAAAAGCAACAAGCTGGTGGACACAAATACACAAACAGATGAAAATTAAAGTTTCCGTGATCCATTATATTCGATTGTGTTTGCTTCTTTACAAAAGCTTTGTCTCAAGCATCTGTGGACCATCAGGATTCCACTGATGCAGTTAACTCAAAGCATCCACTGACTTTGTCACTTATGTACTCTCTGAGAAAAAGCTCTGCTTCCAGTAAATACCATTTTTTGTGCAAAATCAAGCTTTTTTTAACTTATTGTCAAGACTCCAAACTTTGAGGCAACACAAATCTGGGATGCATTGTGCAAGCCATTATCTTCTTTGTAAGGTGGTGATTCGGGTGAGTGAGGATCCATAGCACCCTAGACCTGGGGATTAGTCCTGGTGGACCAAGGAGAAAACATGCCAAATACACGAACGTTCAGGTTCTGAATCTCAACAAATTATTACTGATACGGCCCTGAAATCAGTGAGGCAGATTCACTGCAGACTATTGATATCTGCTTGATATCTGCTAAGGCAGCAATTAATATTTCATCTTCCACCTTTAAAGCTACAATCTGTGTGTTCTTTACGGAATGGAGAAATCATTAAACAAAAGGCTCTGTGCTGATTCTTCTGAGGCCACATATATGGAATCAAGAAAACCTTTTTTTTTTTTTTTTTTTTTTCCATTAAGTGTCTCTGCATACCCTGGGGAACTGATTAATAACCAAATCTGCCAAATAGTAGCAGAGTAAAATTTAATAATAATAAATACTATATCACGTCCTCTTCTTCAAATCATTAGGACTATTTAACTTGCTTTTGAAACTGTTTGAGTCCCCTACGGGAACATTTTATAAACCTGCAAATACTCTTTCTGTAGTTACTTTGTCTGTTACTTTGAGGTGACTACAGAAAGACTTCTTGCAATATTGGTAGCAATTAATAAAATGGGGAGATGTGGAAACATCCTGTAGTCAATATTCAACAATCATTCTCCACACTCCTGCTCTTTCAGAAATACATGACATGCTCTCTTTCTTCATCACCAGTCTGTGGCAGGAGAGCCCTATCTCATGAGTCTGCAAGCTAAACATACTTTCTTCTGCTTTCTCTCATTTTAATCTTATCTATCCTTTGTCTAAACAACTCAACTGTTGTTATTTTCTGGTTATGTTCTATACACATGTATGTGTTCATATTGTGTATTTGAAAAAATACATATATAGAGAGCCAGGAAAACTATATGAAAGCTGACATCAAAATTACTTTTTCAGGCACATGCACAAGTTATAAGTCACCTATATTAATTTGTTTGTAATTCATTTTTTACTCCAAAACATTGTGAAACAATTTTTCCCAGTAAGATGATTGTATTGGTTTTAGTTAAATATATTTCTTCAAATCTTTTAAACACAGCTATTTATATCACTGATGTGTAGATCAGTAAAATAAAACATCAGGAGTGGAAAGGTCTCTGTGATTGTGATAGATTTCTGTGCAGGGTATTTCAAGCATTAATTATATAAAACAGGAAAATATTGCATGAGCAAATGAGAATGGCTTTGCTGATCTCTGGGTTACGTGAACACTTACACTGCGAATTAGAAGCTGCTTTGCCTCTTTATTTTAGACAGATTAAATGGTTTGGTAATTTTCTCATTCTTAACGTTGCATGTAACCGAAGTGAATTAAATATCCACTGTAGTTAAAAATAAAAGGTAACAGTGATAAGGATCATGACCCAATATATGTGTTATATCCTGAAGCCATTCTTCAGCCAAAATCACTTTTGCAATCAGGATTCCCTTTACAAAGCACTTGGCTTGAAATGACTAGTTTGGGCAGAGGGTGAAATAAGAGCAAAAGACATGTAGCTTTGCCAACTTAAAAGCAGAATCTGGTGTTAGTTTTATTTGTTAAAAGAAATGTCTGTGTTTGAGTTATTCTAAACATTTAAGAGAATTTAATTTAACAGAAATAAATATTAAAGTAGTCTTGGAATAAGAAGTGCAGAAATCAAAGTTTTCTTATGTTTCTGACACTTTTTTCATTTAAGAAGACAATTTAAGAAAAGTCATGCAAAATTATTTGTTTAGGTTTAGTTTGCATTTTTCAGGAAGAAAGGACCAAAAGACTTTGACCACTACTGGTTAGGAAAAACATGCACCATGTTATCCCTATGGTTCCTGTGTATGTTCCAGTGTGACTGTGATAAAACATGTTCTTTGTATTGCTCAAGTCTTGTTGGTGTTTTTTTTTCCCCCATTTTGAAAAACAATGCATGCATGCATTACTGTGTCTGAACTGTTGGCAAGGGTGTGGTGATTTCTTTTTTTCTCTTTCCAGCGCCAGTGCTAAGGCTGCTCCACTGAACATCAACAAAGTCTCCAACAGCTTGCTGAATTTTGGCCGAAAGCTGATTGCTCCAGCTATGGCTTCAGGTAGTGCTGTGGGCCCTCCAGCCAGTGGGGGCAGCTTTCCTGCACCTGCAGTGGCCATCCGCAGCACAGCAGAAGCCCCCCAGTACCACCACCACCACCACCATCAGCAGCAGCACCACCACCACCACCAGGCGCAGCAGCAGAGAATGATGAAATCCGAAAGCATGCCAGTTCAGCTGGGAAAAGGTAACGCTGAAACACGCGACAATGCGATCACAGAAGGAAGTGTTGTCATGTGCCTCAAGGACTGAAGAAAGTCCTTTTACTGATTTTCGATCAATGGGTTCACATCTGGAGGAAACAAAAAAGACAGGATTTTGTTAAGCAGGATGTTTGCAGTGTAATGTAGAATTAGACATTATGTCAAGAGTGCACAGATACTATAGGAAGTTTTGAACCTTTGAAAAAACAGCAAGTTACACAAAACATACCAGCAAACTTCACTGTTGCCGTAGGCATTATCTATCTTGCTATATGTTAATTTTGCAGTCTTTTAAATGCAATGTTTTTTTGACTGTAAGACTAATTTCATATAGGTATTTTTTCAGGTTATTGGCACAAATCCCATGCATAACAATATTAGCCAAATATGACCGCAGGATGTTAGATTAATTACGGAGTAATTCTTAATAAACAAAATCTTATTCCCTCTAGAATGTGTGGAGCTTACTTGAGAAGTTATTTGAACAGTTACATGTATTTTCCTTATCGTAATTCATGATGGCCCTCTGCACTTTTTCTATTTAATAAATCCTTTTCCTGGAGCCTTTTTTTTTTTAACATTTTTGAAGGACAGTTTATTTGAACAACAAAGTCAGCGAGCTCAGTTTTGGTCTTTGCAAGGAGTATGCCGTATCTGCTGCTTCTAGCAACTCTTCCTAAGTAATGGTTGAAAGTGTGAGGGCTGGTCAAGGTGCTGGTTGCACTGAACCATTGCATAGTATTACATAATGTTTTTCACAAGATTTGAAAGCCTAAGAGAAAGGAAATGACACTTCCATAGCTCAGATCGATGGTTCTTTCTCTTTCCCGTGGCACCTTTGCGGTCCAAAGTTAGTCCTTGCATGACACACCTCTTCCCCAGGAGATACTGAGTGAGCAGAATTCAGTGGTACATCTTCTTCTCACGAAGCAAAGAGATGGATGTAATTCTTTAAGGGTCACTACAGCTGCTTGGCACAATCCAGATTTGTAGCTTCCCTCAGAATCCTAGAACCTCCAAAATGGCTCCAGCAAAGGTTTTACAGTCCCCAGGACTGTGCAAATGTGAAACCAAAATGCAGTAATTTCTTGCTGTACAGTAGCCTCATTTGGTTTGTATTTATAATTGTCTTTTATAGTCCTTTGTGAATCCTTGATGTAAATCCTGCTTAAGTCAATGGAAGTAAAATTAGGTCTAAAAGGAAATTATTTCCACAGCTCTGGACAGGTTCTTCTATTTGCTTTTTAAAAAAAGTTCCATAGTTCCATTATCCTATGCCTGATTTTATAGCTTCTGGGTTGAAAAGTGATTTTCTTTTCCTTGTTTAATGTGAAAAAATCTGTAAGCGCCTTCTGTAGGTGGAATCTGTCGTAGCTTATCAAGGATGGCCCTGTTTATGCTCCAATAAGTTAACAAATTTGAGGCGTAGTCCGGAAACACACCTGACACTTTCCATATAACAATCAGAATAAAAACTGTGGTTGGGCTTTGGTGATTGTCATGCACAAGCTGTGCACATATTTCTGCATCAACACTATATTTGCTACAACTTTTGCAGACATAATTTAAAGGCAACAAAATGTAAATATACCTTCTTTAATCAATTGAGATGACAATGAGTTTTATTTTGTGTGTTAGTGCCATGTTTGTTGTTCCAGATCTATACAGTTATCAGTATGTTGCCTGTAGTTGGATAGAATTTTTGAACGATAGCAGCTAACTACTTTTGCAAGCACTGTAATTTATATTTTTTAAGAGATGCCTAAATGGCACATAATGTCATCTCCACCCTGTCTTAAAAGTGAGTCTTTTAAGTTCTTTGCAAGAAGACAGTATCATCACCTTAAGAAAGTTCTGGTGGGTCTGCAGCGGATGAGAGCACTTCCTGGCAGGTCTGAACAAAGTGCTTCAGGGGCTAGGGATATAGGACATAAACAGACATATCCAGAGAAACTCTTATTCCACTTATTCTGTTTGTACTGAACTCCTTAGCTTTAAGTGCCTTTTGATTTTGTGTGCTGGCTTTTACTGAGCTCTGGCTTCTGCTCTAGCTTTTGGGTTTCTAAAAGCTGCTTGGTATGGTTTGTAACTGACAAGCTGTATCTAACTGTCTAATGTTCCTGTTCTTCACTGTGTTTTCAGCTTTCCTTAACCTCCTGGAGCTGGGTTATTTAGCTGAGATAGACAGAGGCATGCACTTTACATTTGAGTTGATAGTCATTTGCACTTCCAATTGATCTACTACTCACAGATGTTTAGTTGGACAATATACCCAAAGAATGAAATGCTGTACATCTGACAGGGATCAAGTCAGTAACAGAAGCTATACATTTTTCTCATCTCATATTAGTCCTTTCAGCTTTTAAATGTTCAAGTAGTGTTGATAATTTAAATTAACATGTAGGATGCTGTAAGTTTGAAGAGATTAAATTCAGTGCCTTTGTATGAAGTGTGAAGAAGTCATTGGTAACAAAATGTCTTGAAGGACTGGCAAAATAATCCTATCCCAGCTTTAACAGCTCTGCTTTAGCACAGTTAGCACTCGTGTCACAAACCAGCAGCAGTGGCAGGTGTCACTCATGCATCCACCTCAAGGGGTGGCAATTGCTGTGCTGTGAGGGGTGGTTGTTTTATATCATCAGAAGGAATTGTTTTTCTTTCGAAAGTTTTTGCACTTGCTGAATTTCCTTAAAAAATGCATAAAATTTAGAGAATGTACATGGAAAAACAGCAGGCATACTTTAAAAAAAAAAAAAACATAATTGCAAGCCTGAAATTCCAGATGAGTCTTCAACATTACAAATCACAGTTGAACAAAGTATCCAGACACCTAATTGGAAAATCAGTTCCTCCTAATAATATATTAATCCCATTCAGCCTGTCCTCGGCACAGAAGAATGGGTATCATTACTGATTACTTATGCAAGGTAGCCTGCTAATACAAAAAGGATTAAAATAGTCTTTTGATCCTTTTTGATCTTTCACAATGAAAGAATTGATTGGCACAAATGTTACATTTAAATCTAGAGTTCATTGGATTGTCAAGTTGAGTTTGTGGTCTTGAAAGACAAAAATACTGAAAAAAATCTGGAAGAAAAAAAAAAAGAAAGCAGAATTGTTGCCTTTGCATTTAACCAGATTCTTGAGCATTCAGAAACTGCATAATCTTTGATTACCAAATGCCAGTGTGTTGCCAGAAAAAAAGCATTTCTCTTTCACTTCTTCCCTGATAGTGCATTATACAGTTTTCCTTCTAGGTCCTTTCTCAATGAAACCCAAAAGGATTTTTGATTTGAATGCCACTTTATCACAAGGACACATTAGAACACCAGTTTGAAGAGGAAGTTCTGCCAAAACTCTGATCAGCTATTTAAAGTGTTTCCAGGCTTCTGTTTATTTGTATGAGTTGATGCTTCTGAGGCATTTGTTGTAGCAGGAATAGAGTTTCCACAGTCACCTAATATGCCCTAACGAAATTATCTCTGTATGTAGAATTAGTTAGGAACTATGCCTAGAATATGAGTATGCTTTTTCTGAAGGAAAAAGAAGTTGTCCTTACTGACAGCAGAACTAAAAACATGTGAAAATAATAAGATACTCACTTAAAATGTTTTTATCCTTAAAGAAAAAAAAAAAAAAAAAAAGTATATATTGTATGTAAATATTCTTAGGTAATTATGAAATTTTCTTGACAGCATGAACATGATACTCCCAAACTAGCAGAATGGCAGAAGTGCCAGAAACGAGACATTTTTGGCTGTTTGTTGTAGACAGTTCAGACTGTGAACACTGCTGAAACCACTGCTTTTTTCCATGTGCATGGAAGCAGCGTGTATGTAAAAGGCCAGCTATTAAAACTTCCCATTCACCTTTGCCTCAACTCAGGAGGCTCTCTTGCAGTATATATCCCGTTCACGCCGGGGTCTCGCTGCTGAACAAAGCAAGAAGTTGAAGGTCTCTATTTGGGTGAACTGCGTGTGCTCGGGAACCCTTCTAACGTGTCTGTTTGTCCACCAGGCGAGGCGGCCAGGGGCAGCGATGCCACGCGGCCTGCTCCTGTGCAGAACCCCCCAGCCCACCCAGGTACAGTTGCCGTGACAACGGCGAGTGGTTTTGTGCCTTCAGCATCACCATGGGGCTGCCAAGGGACCCCTGCGGGTTTTCTTCATCTGTGGCGTCTCCATTCCCCCTGTTCATTGCCATTGTCCATCCACCAAGCGGCACTGTTGTGTAGAAGGAAAAAAAAAAAAAGCAGCTTTGCTTCATCCCTCCCTGACTGCTGTGTATGGCTCTGCGGTCACATTCCCGTACGCCAGCATCTGTCCTCGTTGAAAGTCTGCACTTGCCTTGTAGTTTTTAGTCCATTTCACACTTCAACGTGTGGGGCGATTTGACCATCAACCTCCCGTTTAGTCACATAACTTCCCTGTTGTTGTGTTTGGGGCAGGTATTTTGAGTCGGACATCAGCATTAATGCTTTTAATTAAAGAGAAGCTTGCCTGCCTCGCTCTGCAATAAGCATACACATTTGTGTGATGAGTTGGTTCGCATAAATTTCAGAAGTGCTGGAAGTCTTTGTTCCCATTTCATTGTAGGGGGGGAAAAAAAAGGAATCTAATTTATCTGAAGTTTAAAAGTTCTATAAAACTCATGTCATTCTTTTTGCAGATTTTAATACTCTACATCCTGACTATGGCAAATAGAGAGTAATAGATGAGAGATCTGAATGGTTTTGAATTATAGATTGTGCCTTGCTTCTGTTCTCTTTGGTATCTTTGTCCTTCACTCTCCTTGTAACTGTGGTAGCTATTCTTTCCTCTGTAAGGGCCAAATAGAGAGTGAGACATTGGTTTTGTATGTCATCTGTGCATGTCTCCTTTGATTTTTCCTATATTCTCCTATAGTTATGGAGGTAGAGCCCTCCAAAGATCATGGTTATCTCCCTTACAACTAAACTCAAACTTCGTAAGACTTGCAATTCACTTTTCTTTCATTATAAGTCTTCTCCACACCTTTTGTCATCTTCTTTCCACTTCATTGGAGATCCTTATTATAGATCACATTATTTTTGAACTTCCCACCTTCTTCTCAAGACATTGCACATCTCCACCCTCTGACCTGCTGACAACACCAACAGTTCAGTCCCTTTTCCCACTACCTCATCTGTCTATTTTTCAAATGGTTTTGAAACAGAGCATTTGTAAAGCTAGTGTTGGCCCCAGTAATCTTTAGCAACAGGCAAGTAGAGAGTTAGAAGCCAGCACATGGAGGTCACACTGCTCCCTTTCGTCTCAGAAGGGTATGTATTTTTAGTGCATGAAGCCCAGTGCATCATTACTGTGAACTATTTATGGATTTTTGTGTGCATATATATATTTTTAAGATATCCTTATGTGTTCTGACTACTGTTAACATCAGTAGCTCTTTCTGTGTTCCTCTTAAGCATCTATTTGATTTCCATTCTTATGGTTTCTTCAGTGTGATTCATACAGGCTTTAGGATTTTCTGGTATGTGTTTAGGTGGTCAGAGAGGTGGCTTCTATCTGATCTATTAAGGAGGCATAATGTATTTATCAGAGATTGATAGAATGAGCAGAAGAAATTTAGTCTTGGTTAAGTGATGCTCTTGGGTTGCTCACTGAGCTGATGAAGAAGAATGAGATGTGCTTGGTTAGTTGGTAAATGTAGATTGTTGTATCACTTTGTATGTTTTGCTTGTGTGTTGGGGGTAAGAATTCTGCTCTGTTTTTACTTGCCTTTTTTTACTGAAGAATATTCCAGTATTGGAAACTCTCTCGAATGATCCTGAGCTATTGAGTGAGGAGAATGTTTCACACTGCTGGTTAAGAAACATGCTGAATCAATGAGACAAACTACAGAAAAGATGCAAATGTCATTTTGTGTTTAATCTGCCTGAGACCCTGAAATCTCAGCATTGGTGTTATATTGTATTTTCAGTCTTACAAGAGGGTTGTTAATGCCTCAAAAATTGATGCATGCATAATACATCTGACAGACTTCAGAAGCATTGTGGTGACTTCAGTCAACTGTTCGTGCAGTAGCTTTACTAAACTAACCATGTTGGGAGCATCGCAGGTAGCTTTCTTTATACAGTAGGGAAAATATGTTTGGTTGGTGTGAATTGTCTTACAGCTTTCTTCTTATTTCCAGCTGTAAAATTGATTATTCCTTTGGATATCAGAAAAACCTGTTACAGTACAGGAACTCTCCTTTATGACTTTCAACAAGCACACTCTAATTCTTCATATGTGTTTGTCTTGCATAATTACTAATCTCATCCCCTAAATATCTCATTGTTGTTCATATGGTTGGGGTCAGCATAAAAATATAAGTTTCCTGATGATAATTTTCTCAAATTTGCTTACTCACGCAGCAGGGTCAGATCACAGAATCACAGAATCACAGAATTGTCTAGGTTGGAAGAGACCTCAAGATCATCGAGTCCAACCTCTGACCTAACACTAACAAGTCCTCCACTAAACCATATCACTAAGTTCAACATCTAAACGTCTTTTAAAGACCTCCAGGGATGGTGACTCCGCCACTTCCCTGATGCTACTGATTAGAATCCCAAGCTTTCTTCTTACCTTCCATTTGGTATAAAAAGTACTTCTGTTTTAGTGTATCTCCATCTTAGTTTCATTACATCTTGTGTTGCTTTTATTTTTCATCTTTATTATATTTTACGGTCCATAATAACCTGATTATTCAAAGCTCTTGGTGCTGTTTGAGCAAATTTCCTTTTACAACAGTTGTATTGTTCTCTCCACAAAATCCCAGCTATACATATTTCTTCTCTTGTTTGGTTATGCAAGTAGGTATATATTCTAGTCCTCCAAACTGTGATCCATCTTTTCAACTGTAGCTGTTTAGTAAGCAAAGTGTTTGCCACAGAGATACTTCTCTTTCCTTTTTTTTACTTCTCTTGTCTTTTCAAATTTTCTTTTTTCTTTACTTCTCTTTTATTTCTCTTTCCTTCTCTTGTCTTTTCAACTTCCTATTGTATTTTGGAACTTTTTTTTTTTTTTAAGAACAAAAAATAGAAAAAAATATATTATGAAGCATTTTTCCCCTCATTTTACCGAGCTGTATTATATCATATGCATGGATTCATCAAATATATATAAAGCATCCCTCTACCAATGTTACCTGTGAAACTTTACTACATAATCTGTTTATTGTTGATGACATGAGCTAAGCATCATGAAGTGGAGATGTTTGTGAAATACATACATTGTTCTTTGTTTAACCTTTTTTGTTTTTAATCTTCAACCTATGTGGAAATTATCTTCTTACTAGGATGATAAAGAAAGCCCGTTTGGTCTAATTTATATGTAAAAGAATATTTTTTCATTGTTGTTCATTTTGTACATCTTACATCATAGTTTTTTTTTTGTTTTGTTTTGTTTTTTTTGTATAGCATTTATATTGGTTACTTTGGCTTATCTGTGTGATTTTCTTTTATATATGCTTTACTTGCTAAAATGTGCTGTCTCACCTGTGCCAAAACTATTTTTGTTTTACCTAATGTAAAACCACACTTACATTGTAAATTGCCAGTAAGAAATGCATGAAAAGTCTTTTTCTTACATAAAGGCAACTGTAAGGATAATGGTGTTGCCAAGTGACATGATTTTATCCTAAAATTAGAAATCTTCTTAAAACTACCTTGTGACTGAATTAGTTCTGCTGTTTGCCATGCAGTGTTTTGTCCTTTTCCACCACTAGAATTATTTACAGAATTGGAGATTCATGTTCATCTAGTTAGTGCATATCCCATCTCACTATAAAATTTGAAAGCAAAAGTTACGTGAGCTCTTGCAGACTCCATTTCCTGCACCTGAAGGAAGCTGTTGAGACTGAGGGGTACATGATACGTGACTAGAGAATGATGGTACATGACTTTCTGAGAAGCAGCAGAAAAATGCAGTTCAATTAACTAGGTGGGAAGGGGAGAATAGATAATGGAAAAACTTGTAACAAGGAAGTCACAGAAGTACAATAAGCAAAGTGAAGGGGTCCAAAGAAGAGGAAGAGGTGGCAGAGCAGTGTCCATAGGAGTGTGAGAAGCAGGACATACAGTGTAGGACAGTCATCAGAGAGAAGAGCAAAATAATGCTGTTGAAAATGAAGGAAAAACTAGGAAACAGTTCGTATGCCGTTTTTCTTCCAGTAAGCTTTAGGAATATTAAACTCATATTCTTTCCTGGTTTTTGTCCTTTTTGGTCCATTTTGTGATGTGGTATCTTATTTTCTTTGCTAGTGCAATCTGTTAGTCTTTTTGCTAAGGTGACATTTTAAATGGATCTGTATTTATTCCCTGTAGAAAATGTGAATTGCTGTTTTTGTGTGGCTGTGGCTGTGCAATATATGCCATGTAGGTCAACTGCCACAGAGAATTTGGCTTGGGCTTTGTCTCCACCCTGCAGGTGGCCGTGGCCAAGCGTGACAGTGCTGATTTGCACACCACTTTGAGGACAGTTACTGTTCTAGATCTTAAATGACTGAATATTAAGATGGTTCTGTAAGAGTAGTTCCTGCTAGCTGTTTCCCTTTATATAAGATGTTTGAACTCAACATACGTGGTACCTTCTGCACCTAAAGATGAATTTCTTTGTTTTCTACAGCCTTTTCTGTCTCTATTTGCTTTTGTTTCTTTGTCTTTTAGTTTTCTTACATTCCTCTAGAAACATGGGGGAAGACCACAGTGTAGTCTACGAAGGATAGACTAACTCATTCCAGAAAAGGAATTACAGTTTTGTATTTTTAGAATTGGTATTGGATCCACAATGACAAGAAGTGTACAAAAAGGTATATTAAGTGCTTTGGAAGGCCTGTGCAATAATATGTGGCATATCTGAGAGTAAAACTGGTTGGAGCAGAAGCAGTTTAGAACAAAGAAGGAAGAACCTCTGGCATCTGCAAGGCAGGCGGTTTGGAGTTTGATTATGGTCTTGCAGAGGAGTTGAAGTTGCACTTGTAACATCTGGATGATTTAGTTTCAGTGGACCATTCTTAAGGCTATAAAAAGTAGCATGAAAAGCATGAGCACACACAAAAAAAAAAAAAAAAAAAGGAAAGGAAAAGAAAAGGGAGAAGCTAAACAATTTTTTCAGTCAGAATAACTGACAAAACAGGAAAAGGGAAGAATTCTAGGCCTGAGTTTTATATGGTTTTGTTGTTTGTTTTCAGAATGGCAAATTCTGTACTTGTGCTGTGTCACGCTGGATTGACTTCCTCAGATAATTGAAAGTTGTGGTTTTTTTTGAAAACTAGCATCTGTCCTAATGCAACATTTTCATAATGAAAGTTAATGAAAACTGACATATATATTGTTTTTTCTTCTGGAGCTGTTCAAATAAAAAGTTATGTTAAATATTTCAAAACCCTCTGCAGGCTTCAACTGGAAGAAACGGTTCTTGTCAAAGACTGTCTCATTACATACTGTGTCATGGTAAAAAGCTCAGGCAGGTGTGACCTCACCATGAAAGTAGACAATACTAGATTCTTTAGAAAAGATGCATGAACTAGTAGTAATGAAATATTTCAATTTCATCAAAATCTGTTAGGTGAAGATGGCCTTAAAATTTGAGGCATGAGAACTTACATTCTGTCTCTAAGTCAAGTTATTGTTCCCTGTTGTAAGTCTAGATACTGTCATCTACATATTAAATGTCAAACCCATTCTTAGAATCTGATGTTCTTATTTTGTTTTGTCAAGTTTTAGAGCGCATTTGGTGAGGAAAAAATGATTTCATTTGCAGTGTTGATGACATGAGATTTATTTATTTTTATTATGAGATGCACTTCTTGTTCATTATGCAGCAGAGAGAAGCTTCTCAGTCTATAGATGTATATACTGGGTATTTATATATATATATTATATAGCATATATATATGTATATATACTATATAATGTGCATTTGTGTATATATACCTATATATGCACTAAGATTTGTATTTTTCTTTCATACAAAAGTCGAGTTCTGTGTATGTCAAAATAGTTCTTCAATCTCAGTGCATGCTAACACACTTCAACATTTCATTCTGTGTTGAGCTATCCATGGATCTCAGTGAATATCAATTAAGACAAGGAAGTATTTACAGGGAAAAGAAACAACATACTGATTAATTCTCCTCTTACTTTACACTTGTTTTGCAGGCCAGACTTCAAAAAACATCAGTTCATCTCCAAGCATAGAGAGCTTGCCTGGAGGACGTGAATTTACAGGATCTCCACCTTTGTCTGCATCAAAAAAGGATTCATTTTTCAGTACAATCTCCCGTTCTCGTTCCCAAAGCAAGACTATGAGCAGAAAAGAGTCTGTGAGTTCTTTAACTTTTTAAACTATTTTAATGTCACACTGCATTACTTGTTAGAGCCAATCATTTCTCTCATTCATTAAGCACTTGTACTTGAAAATGTTTCCCTCAGCTCAAATTAACAGCAAAAGCAGAAATAAGCTATTTAAACTGTTTCTGTTGAGTAACATCTCCATTATGGATTCCATCCCATAATCCTACTTGAGCTGAAACTGTGAAAGTGCCTCATTCCTCTGAGAAAGAGGAAAGAACTCCTGTAAGTTACTTTGCTTTGTTAGACTTTTGGTTTAACCCTGAAGTTAATAAACAGTTCAGTGGGGAGCGTGAATGCTCAGCAGATCCAAACATGTCCATCTGTTATCCCTGAAATTCTTTAATACATACGAGATTTCCCAGTGTCTGTAGCATCTGTAGTCTGTAGTCACAGTTTTATTTCTCACACAGCCCTGACCTTCCTTTTGGCCACAAGACATTTTTTATTTAAACAGAATATTTTCATCCAAGAAAAGCAGGTTGAATTAATCATAGGTGTGTTCCAAAGAAATTCTCATCCAGTCAGTGATATTTTAGGAGCGCTAATTTAGTAAATCTCATATGCCTTGGAGCAGGAGGATTCTTGTTTATTTTACATAACCGTTCCCCATTGGCTTTCTGCTGATCAGAACCCAGCTAGCATAGACTGAAAAAGTTGTATTTTTTGCGAGATGAAAGCAGTTTTTTTTCTCTTCCATTTTTATCAATGTATATTCATATAACTTCCCTTTGATTTCAATAAAAATGAATTGTAATAGCAATATTCCTATAGTGCAGCATTCTTCAGGTATTCAGAAATCTTAGAAGCAGAGCTAAATTCAGTGCAAAAATTAATCTGAATATCTCATCATTTTTGTCCTTAAGCAGCAGAAACGTTATTAATAGTCACATTTTATTTTCAATTTGATACTTACAATGTTTTAATGAAATGCATAACTTTGCACAACTTTTTTTTCAGTTTTTATTCACTAAAAAAAAGGTTTAATTCTTGTTCTGCATTCTTCTTTGATACCTAAAGAAAAATTGTGCATTGTAGTTAGTTAAAAAGAAGCCTTAATTTTGGGTTGTATTCATTTAAGATACATCAGAATGAATTTAAAGCTAAAACCAACTCAATATCTTTCTGCTTGTCCTCAAGAGTTGAAGAAAAATGAATATACCAATATTACAATTCTCCTTTTATTCAGTTTAACAAGATCTAAATCCAAATTTTGTTTACAACTTTTATCCCAGGCAGGACTTAGGTTTTTTTGCACTTAAGTAGAGTTTAAGAATAATTCCTCCTCAGTTTTCTTATAGGAGACATAGAAGAATTTTTCATGATAACACTCAGAGTCAATTAGAGTCTATTAATGACCAATATATTTTCAGGTTAATAATTTCCCTTATTAGTGAACTTTTATTAATCTTTATCAAGGATTTTGAACAAAGGTGCTAATTGGAACACATTTGTAGTCCTTATGATAATTTTCAACAGTTTGGTGGTCATGATAATCTAAGATGAGCATTGATTTTTAAAGACATTGTTTGAACTGTGATAAACTTTACATTGTAGCTTTGAATGACTGAATGGCTAGGAAAGGTTTTAGGCTATCAAAATCTGTGTCTCCTTGTGTTTGTTTCTGACTGACTTTTGATATAGGAAAAAAAAAATAAATTATAGCAGCTCTGAGAAGAGAAGTTTTGTTTAAGTCTGTACTTTAATTCCTTAAGATTATGTTGTAGTTTTTATTTTCCTGTAAATTTCATGATCTCTAGTGTTCTATTTAAAGAAAACCCCAAAGAGTTCATCCTAACCTCCAGAAACAGTTGCAGCAGAATTCTCCAGTCTTATGATTGCTTCCTTTATAGCTGTTTTATAAAGGAAAATAATAATAATAATAATAATAATAATAATAATAATAATAATAATAATAATAATAATAATAATAATTCATTCTATTTATAAAAACTGAACTGTTTTACATTTTTACATTTGTCTCTAGTAATCATAGAGATTGTATTACTAAGCATTGTGGAAATTACTTTTGTTGGAACATGGCCATGCATCTATCACTTTTTATAAAGATGCTTTTAAAAGCAGTCATTCTGTGTGTAATGGATGAAGGAGAATCCATTTCCCCTTCATCTTTGTAATTCTAATTAATGTCCTTCTCAAGGAAAAAGTAGGAATGGAATGCATACATAAAAATATGTCCTTCAACATGGAATTAAAAAAGGTGATTCCCACATACCAGAGGACATTCCTGTGGCATTGTCAAAGGATGAATGGGAATGTCATCATCACCTGTATCACAGGTCCAGTTCTGGACTCCCCCATATAAGAGAAATATAGACACACTGGAGGTTGTCCAACAAAGGGCCACAAAGGTGATGAAGGGACTGGAGTACTGCGTGGGTGACCAAGCACTGGAACAGGTTGCCCAGAGATGTTAAGTCTTCCTCATTGGAGATATTCAAAAGCTACATCGACATGGTCCTGTGCAACCAGCAGCAGATGGCCCTGTGTGGGTTAGACCAGCTGACCTCCAGAGGTCCCTTCCAACCTCAACCATTCAGTGATTTTGTGACAGGATAAAATGGAATGAGACTTGTCTAAATTCTTTCTTTCCTAAAGTCTGTCCAACGAGTTGGACTTTCTTTGGAAGAGTTATAATCATGATACTTAACTTGATTCATTGCCTCCAGGAACAGGATGTCTCCATTTCTCTTATTAAGGACTTAATAAGATATTAACATTTGTGTTATATTTAGTCTTCTGGATTTTTTTTTCTTCTCAAATCCAAAGATCAATTGAATGACATTTTTACTGCTGTTGACAGAAACAGATGTCCCCAGCTTTATTTAGTTAAGGAAGTGAATATATAGCCTCAGGGCTGAATGCACAATATCAGATCATATTTTGGCAACCGATGGCAGCCTGATGTTATTCACATTATTACTGAGAAGCATTAAGCTGTGTGCTAATGCGAGACCCTCCAAAAGTGTTTGAAAGTGTGTTTTGTTTTTTTTTGTGCTCAGCAGTGAAATACCTCTCTTCCTCCTTACTGCTTTCTGATAGGTTGCAATTTCTGGAGCCTCCTGACCATAAATAAGAATAGGAACATAGTAATTTATAATACAGTTCAGTGCCCATTATCTTCTGGCTGGGTCAGTCTAGCTGGAATAAAGCTCCAGAAAATTTCCACTCATAGCCTGCTTGCTGCCCCCTCACTTTCATCAGAGTTGGGAGACTGGGTACATTTGTGGGCCATTTATTTGTGATTATGTTATATTCACTACTCCAGCAAACAGCACGGACAGTCTCTTTTCATCAAACAGCAAAGCTGATTAGACCTTGCTTTTGTCAAATATGGTTGGCTGGTCTCGGTTTCTGGTAGAAAGTTTTGTAAATTGCTTTCAGCCATAGAGATGGGCCAGAGAGGGAACTTCAAGTCAAAAACTGCAACTGTTTTATAGAGATATTTTTAACCAAAAAGAAGATTTTCATTTAGATAAACTGTATATTTTAATAATTTCTAAATTAAAGGTCTCAAGTTAACAAAAATCAAATGATACCTTTGAAAAATGTGTTAATTAAAGAATTCCAAAGAAGGACACGTTTTTAAGGAAAATCTGGAGAAGTTTATTTTCTTTACTAAAACAGTTTACAAATGTGGTCAAACAGAATCCTCGTTTTTAGCAAAAAAAAAATCCTGAACAAGGTGTCATCCATTATGCTGGTTTTGATTGCACAGACTTTTTAATTAAATTAAATTTGACAACATATGCTATTGTCCCCACAAGCAGGTAGAAACAACTGTTACTGCCTGTGATTTACATTTCAGGTTTATCTGATTTGAAGTTAGTTATGAGTACACCTACAGATTAGAAAATTAATGGATGCCATCATTTTTAATTAAGTAGGCATCTGCTTTACTGATTTTGGAGCCTCGTTTAAGCATGCAAGCTTGACAGTTTTACTCAAGTAGAGGTAGGATAAGAAAATCAAAGGGATAATAAAAGAAACGCTAGAGAACCACACATAAAAACTCGTGCATGCAAAATTTCATTTGAAGAAGAGCATACCTTTTGTATGATGCATGGTACTCACCTTGGAGACATCTTGTATTCCCATATCTCTTTTCCTTGACTATTATTTTTTAAATCTCTTTAAAAGGCTTTAAGCAAAATATTTGTTAGTCCATACTTAATCATGATGAACGTTTGTTCAAAAATGCAAATGCTATGATGAGATGTCTTTTTTTAGTTAAACATCATGAAGTGTGCTCTGAACACATAAGTGTGTACAACACCCAATTTCATGGTCAGTGTGTATCAGGCCTAAAGTTAAAGGCATGATGATTGTTTCTCAGTGCCTTAGGTTTAATGAACTTCGATGCCTTAACATTTTACTTCAATTAATGTTGTAGGGCACATGCTTTTTTTGTCTTTTGTTTTGACGTGAGAAAACAATTCTGACACATTAAAATTATAACTTAGTACTTAAGTTCATCTAATTTTAGAGATGGGTGAAAAGAATAGTAAACCTGAGGTGCTGCCATGTCACGTGAGCACAGTTCGTAGAAAAACCTCTGAGATACTTTGGAAGTATGATGCTTTTCTCAGTTTCCTTCCTCAGGCACCCACAACGTGCTGTGACTCAAATAAAAGAGCTGAAAACAATGCAAGGGAAAATAAGCTGCCTTTTAAAGTTTTTCATTAGAAATAACTTGCAAGTTTCATATAATTTAGGAAAAAGACAGCTGTATGCATGAGTGGCAGCTTTGAATTCTAATGCTCCGTATCTTTTTTGGAGTGATTCATTTCAGGGAAAAGAAACTGTACTGTGATAAAAGCAGAAAGTTAATTGCTTAGGAAAAAAAAAAAAAAAGAGAGAGAGAGAGAGAGAGATGAATAAAAATCCAAGTGGCTCAGCAGTGCTTTTTTGTCATATTGTGAGCAATAAGTATGTATACAGAACAGATCTGCAGGGCCATTTGGAAGATTTTTTAAATGTCAGTGTAAACTGTTGTCTTTCTCTGGTACCAGAGATTCAGATACGTGCAGCTGAATTAGAGTTACCAGTAACTTCTGCATAGAAGCAAATTACAATTATATAATTGGAAAGAAGGCAGTAAGAGCTTTTTAAATTATTGGACAGCCCTGTATAACTGTCAAGGAAATTTTGAAAAATACCAAAATCTTGAATAACTTAGACTATAAACAACATCTAAAGAAGGATTAAAGTGACGTAGGAACCAAGAAACATGTACATTCACTCCTCAGCAATCATGTTACCAGCAGCACTGCAGGTACAAGAATTTGCTCTGTGCCTGCTCTTTCCATCCACGAATCATGAAGTTAATGTTTCATCATCGCAGTGACAGAGGGAAGCGCATCTGAGGATCTATACTGGTGGTTTGAGCTGCCCTTTTACTCCCTTTAAATGGAAATCTCTTCCCTTCATCTGCTCTTTTAAGATGACAGCACAAAACTACTGTCCAGTTCTGTGAAGATCTCTGAGATCTGTACTGAACTCTGTACTGAACTCTGAACAAAAGCATCAGCATCCCTCTAAATCAAACTATCGTTTTAGTTGTTTGGGCTTTTTTTGACTGGAAATGAATTGTGAAATGAATTGTAGGTATGCATTTAAATATAGAATAGCTTGATTCTTGTTTT
Source organism: Aythya fuligula (assembly GCF_009819795.1). Taxonomy (NCBI): domain Eukaryota; kingdom Metazoa; phylum Chordata; class Aves; order Anseriformes; family Anatidae; genus Aythya; species Aythya fuligula. Next base: position 37,774,060 of record NC_045560.1, on the reverse strand, counting down.
GTCTGTTTGGTTAAATTAAATCTTTTCCTATAAAGAACAGAACTGGTACTTCTGTTCTTTTAACGTGGTATAAATGTTTATACTGGCTTCTTTTTATTGTCACTGCACAATCACTATACTTAAGATTTACCTTCCTTAAACTCAGAGTTCTAAAAGCCCTAAATAATAATATCCTAATCTGGCCTGTATCCTGAATCATGATAGGAGTCACATCAAAGGTCAAATACATCCAGCCTAATAGAGAAGGCTTTAGTAAGACTTCTTTGCATCTGATGCCTAAAAGAATTTTAACTGATGATGAGTTGTACAAAAGGTATACTGTAAATCCTTCATAAAGGATTGTGTGTTTGTTAAACTGTGTGTATATCAAAATACTTATTCAGAAAGCAAAACTAAGAAGCATAATTATGTATGTATATCCTACTTAATCGACTATTTCATTCAACCAAAAACTTCAGTAACCTAATATTGAAACATGGAATATGAATTTTATTCATTGCACAATATCTGTTTATTCATCATTCCATAGTTTCAGAGAGCTCTAAATTCAGAAAATGTTTTGCTTTTTTTCCGTCTGTTCACATTTCTCTAACGTTTGCCGTAGTGGGCCTATGCAGTCTTAAAGGCCAGATAGGCAGAAAGCCAGCCAGCTGTGATACCAACCGATAATGGAGGAAATGAAGTTCTCATTTGCTTATGTGTTTATTTATAGACATTTCCAAAATGCTTACAATCATTGCCATTTAAATTAATATCTCAGTTTTATTATTTATGCAGAAATACTGCAATATGATTATAAACAACATCACAGCAGCACTGACAGAAACCTTTCATCAGTATTTCTGTTCAAAGGGATAATTTCTATTTCCTTACAGCTCTTCCTGCTTTATTACCTATTCACTTATCAAGTGAAGTACTACAGATTTTCTTAGTTGTTCAGTGCCCACCCATCTACAATCGGTTATGCGAGTTTTGTTATATTCCATAGATCTTCCATCATTTTATGGGTCTTGTTCTTAAACTGTCTCTCTGCAGTCCCACAGGGCTGTGCCAGTAGTCACAAGTCCCTCAAGTTTTACATTTGCTTGAAAAAGAGTTTTCTTTCCATCCTCCCTTTCTTTGTCCCTAAGAGCTTTCACTGTTACATATGTTCAATTTCCTCCACCTTCTTGGTAAGGAGAGGATATCTGAGTATAGGAGTAGCATATTTTAGAGAGGAAAATATGCCCAGGTTAGATTAATACAAGTCCTGCTCATACACCAGCAATGCATGTGCTGGTTTCCAGCTCTGCAACAGTGAGGCTGGTGCACGTGGAAGCTGCTTCAGTAAGACACTCACCATTGGAAGCTGCTTTGGGAAACATCCAAGCCAGTGGTCCTTTGCCACTAACATCTCCAGGTAAGGTGAAACATGGCACACTAAGCTGACTCCAACAGAGTGATCCTGGCAAATAGGCTTTGAATTGCTTAAGATGGAAATTCAACAGCAGGGCCTGGTGGTTAGAAGCTGTGAGCCAAAGTTTCAGCTAGTTTTGGGATTTTAATTGAAATTAAGTAGATCTGTCAGAGGGCATAAGAGATCCTCTGGGACTACATCTTCTGCTTTTTTTTTCCAAATGTCACTATATGTAGATATTTTAGCTTTGTTTTAAAATAAAATAAATCATATAAAGAAATAGTTATAAATCAACAATTAAATACATATTTTCCTTCAGTCACTAATCATTTTGGTGGAGATTATAATTTAATATTTTTATCATGCTGTCCCAATATGAGCTGTTGACTGGTCTGCTCCGTGTTAATATATTCCAAATTGATCCTCTTTTTCATAAAGCTACAGATACATAACGCGTTAAAATACATATATATATATTTCACACATCTTCAATTTTAAGGACAGTAAGAAATATGTATTTTTTCTTCCATTTGAGAACTGTGAGTCTCCTTGGGCAATGATAATTCTGCTGTTAGAAACTTGTTGGAAGAAAGAGTTCCTGACTATGCTGAATCAAAGTTGCATTGCTTTCAGGGTTTGGTTTTTTTTGGTTGGTTGGTTGATTGTTTTTTCTCTGTTTTATGTTTCTTTTTGAAGAACAGAAAGGCTGATCTATTCATTTACTTATTGTTACATTTATTTATCATTTAATCATTTACCGATAATTAGTTGTTTCTGTTTACATGCACAAAGCTTGGGGGAGCATTGTATGATGCCATGCCTTTCTGTGTTGTTAGTGAAAGCACATACAGAAAAGTCAGGATAGGACTACTGCCCAAAAACATATGCCTTTTCAGGTGGATGCCTTTTTGATTTCAATTTATTGGGAAATCTATCTTTATCTCATCCTAGTTGAACATCTCTATCTGTATTATAAAATTCCTTTCTTGTTTTTGATACTAACTTTCAATCAGAGCACTCTGAACAAAATAATCTGATATTGTTTTGCAGCATTGGTACATAACCTGATTTAAATTAGCTCCTAGCAGTCACACTGAATATTTTAGTGACCTTTCTTATGTCCTTCATTTCAGTTTCTTATTTTTCTCAGTCACATTTCCTCACCACCTTCTAACATATGTCGTCACTGAGATATCATCACTAAGGACTATGAAGTGACAGTTTGGTTTCAGGTTCTAAACTAAGCAATTCTGCTCCTGAACTTACTTTTTTGAGCAGAAGAGGATGCATCATGCCCTGAAGTGTTTCATCTTTGACGGCACTATGTTTTGATATAGAATTCTAGGATTACTTTTTACCCAATTCACTCGTGCTTGCTCTTATGACCCTTGATGAATTTGGAGACATACAGTACTGCCAGAGAACAAAGTTTCTGTGTTGGAAAGCAACAAGTCAAAGTAATGATCAAGGCAGACGAAAAAGGGGGGGAAAGGTATGCTTTCATTCATTTTGTATTTTCCTTAACCTCCTTTAATGTGGATAACTGCACCACCACTTCCTTCATTAATCTAACGGAGAATTTGTTTGTGCTTTAAGGAATGCACTAAAATAAGTATATAACTATCTGCAAATGTGCAGTGCTATTTGTTACTCTCAGCACCTAAGTCTACTAGCAGTAGTGAAATTAAGAAAGAAGAAAAAGGGGGAAAGAAGGAAACATTCCCACTTAACCATGACCTGGACAGGCTGGAGAAGTGGGCCCACATGAACCTAATGAGGTTCAACAAGACCAAGTGCAATATAACAAAACTGCACCTGGGTCAGGGCAGTCCCAGACTAGGAGAAGATCACATAGAGAGCAGCCCTGCAGAGAAGGACTTGAGGGTTCTGGTGGACAAAAGGCTTGACATGAGCCAGCAGTGTGCGCTTGCAGCCCGGATGGCCAATTGTGTCCTGGGCTGCATCAAGAGGCATGGCCAGCGGGTCAAGGGAGGTGACCGTGGCCCTCTGCTCTGCCCTCATGAGCCCCCCACCTGCAGCACTGCATCCAGGTCTGGGGTCCCCAGCACAAGAAAGATGTGGGTCTGTTAGAGTGGGTCCAGAGGAGGACCATGAAGATGATCAGAGGGCTGGAGCACCTCTCCTGTGTAGAAGGGCTGAGAAAGCAGGGGATGTTCAGCCTGGAGAAGAGAAGGCTCCAGGGAGACCCCATTGCAGTACTTAAAAGGGTCTTATAAAAAGGGTGGAGAGGGACTCTTTAATTGGATAGAAAATGCTAGGACAAGGGGGAATGTTCTTAAACTAAAAGAGGAAAGATTTAGATTAGACATTAGGAAGAAATCCTTCACTGTAAAGCAGTTAAGGCACTGGAACAGGTTGCCCAGAGAAGCTGTGAATGAACACCTCCACGGAGGTGTTCAAGGCCAGGCTGGATGGGGCTTTGGCCAATGTGATCTAGTGGGTGGCATCCCTGCCCATGGCAGGTGGGTTGGAACTAGGTGATCTTTAAGGTCCCTTCCAACCCAAGCCATTCTATGATTAAACTACACTTTACCATCCTGGTGTTATGCAGTCTGGAATGAGTTAAAACAGTGTAAAATAAGAACATAATTCAAGTTCACCATGAATGCAGTACATAGGAATAAAATATATACGATTTATCTGAGAATATTGTGCTTAAAATGTTGAATGTTGTTGAAAATGTACTCAAAATAATGAAAAATAGCAGTAGTAAAGATGTGAAAAATACTTAAGTAAGGTGTATTTGGATATATATTAATAATGGGGTTACTTCAACTCATACGGAAACAGACAAAAATAGAGAGGTAATGGTTCATCACAGGAAATTAGTATATAACCTCTACTTCCGCAGGAATTAATACCTGAAAGCAGTATCTGAAGTCCTTTGTGTTCTCCCACACAATTCAGAAGTAACAAAATTCTCAAAGTAAAAGTGACAACATGCACTGACAATATACATCTGTGGCATCCTTGGTGAATTTCATCAAGCAAAAGCAATTGTGCTCACATCTAATCATTTCATAGCTACTTCCACACAGAAGAAGCTTTCTCTAGACATCTGCAAAGCGAAATGCCTCTTCAAAAGTCTACTAAAAATTCTTCCTTTCCATTGGCAACAGTTTGGTTGCTAACATGCTGAAGCCATGTCTGTAAGACTGACTAATATTGCCATATTGTTTCCATGTCCTCCCCATATGTGTGTCTGTAGCCATCTGTTGTCTCTTGGCTTGCACTGTTAAATCCTTTAGAGTAAGTTTTTTTTTTTCCTTTCTGTTTTTATGGCGCCAAGGAGAGTGAGGTCTTGGTCTTGATGAGGGCCTGGGATTGATACAATTAAATAATAAATAAGTTAAATTAATAAATTAAATGTTCTTTAATGTCATTTATTGTTCAAAAACAGTAGTTTCTGGTTTAAATGTCAGCATATGCTGTAGAGTATTCTGTGGCTGGCATGGATCACAAAAAAAAATATCTGTGGGTGTCAACCAACATTCATCTGTCAGGGGTTCAAGATTAAGAAGTTAAATCTTGTATTTAGTTGCATTTAATTGTTAGATTCAAAAAATTAAAATGAAATAAATCCTCACAAAATGGAAACAATAACCACTACTTTTTTCTGTAGGGAAATTTGCATAAAAATAAATGAGATTCCATGCATCTGAATCTTGTTTAACATGTAAAACGTTACTGATATCCTAAGGCTGTACAACTTGTATATATTTTGTGAATAAGCACTTGTAAGTCTCTAAGCAAGTCTTTGGCTTTAGAATTTCCTTGTATCAATGTATTTTTTTTGCCATTGTTTTCCTCTAAATGATTCAAAACCTCATGAGAATTATTTTAAAATTTGCCCTTCAAACTTTCCAAGAGGTCAGGGGATGATTTTTTATGGCTCTTACTATGTATACTGAAGGAGTTGAAAATATAACAGGGCAAATTAATACAGGAAATATCCAAGGGCTATTAACTAATAAGAAAAGAAAACAACAACAAAACCCATTTCTAGTTCAAGAAATCTCTGATTCTCAAATCTTTGCATCCTCTGGGAGAGTATTCTGGCCAATACCACTACATGCTTGTATTATTATGTACTGTTTTCATTACACGTGATGCTACCCATCTTTGACCACCATCAAACAAGAAACTAGTAAAACTAGGCCTTTGTTCCAACACAATTCTGTCACTTTTTGCAGTGTATTTTTAATCACATTTTTGCTTAAGCACCTTACATACCTTTAAATAGTCTTGAAGGTAGTTTCTTTTCTGCTGCACTTGCCACTTGGTAGTACTGCCAAGCTGATCAACTTTCAGAGCCATTCATCTCTGAGATGAAAGGAATTTTGCCATTCTGAGTGTTCACAAATGAAGTATTGAGATATACATCATTGTAAGCCATTGATAACTGAGGGTTTCCTTTTCCTGGAGTTTCTGGAGTAAAACAGACAAAAATTCAATTTTTCTTTCACTTCCTGACCGGTAATACTGAAAATTTAATGTTAGTATGGAAGAAAGGCACTGCAGACCTGATTTCCTATATCTGTATTCCCTGTTTTCCAGCCCCTCTAGTTCTGTGTCTGTTCTCCCATCATGTATTGGGAGAAACTTGCTTAAACTGATAAAAACAAGGTTGAGGAAGAATGGCTTCTGCCAAAACTACAAGACCTTGGCTTGTGTAGAATGCTAAATTCCAGTGGCCTTAATCATTTTTGGAAAGATTATTGCAGCTTGTAAAGTGATGAGCTGTAAAAGGGTAGGATTACAATGTCGAAACTGTAAAACTTGCTGTAATCTGTTCTTGAAGGTGCTGACCACTTTTAGTTAGTCATAGCTGTTTTTCTGAAACAGTAAAATTTGATGAAAAACAGGGTATGGTAGAACCATCACTGATCTCATTATGAGTCTACTTAACTCGGGAGAGAAGGAAGGGTATAAAAAATTTATTTCCTGAGCTGTCTTTGTAAAGGTGAGAAGATAGATGAAAGAAAAGGTAATAAAAAGGGAAGAGTGAGCTTTGGACAAATGGAGAGCACCAGAACTGTATAGGCACCAGAAATACATATATTTCAAAAAAAAAATAGCAAAGATATGGCAAATCATTAATCATAAAAGAATCAGTCTTCATGGCAAAAAGAAAAGGAGGTATAACAATGTAATCAAAGTTCTGGATACAGATAAGAAGAAAGAAAAGTATGAGAATCATATATGTAAATCACTTTTTTTTTTCAGATTCAGTCTTACCACAACAATGAAAATAGTTGGAGATGTGGATAAGGAGGTAGTCGAATAGATTCTTGCTTTGACTAGAAACATAAATACTAGCCTACCTTATTTTGTTAGTGAGATATAAATCAATGTCGCATCACAAATAACCTAGTTGCTTTTCATTCTCACATTTAATTTGTTATGGATCATCTGTAAGGCTCTAAATCATCAGGAATGTTGAAGATGTGGAAAAGTTTTTTGAGGACCCTGGGACTAAATTTTCAGAAAATATAGTTAAGATGTTTTACTGAAAAATAACATCATTAAATGTGCATAACTTGGTCTTGCACATCTCACGCAGTGATTCTTTTGTTTGATTTGCTGCTTGATTTGGTTTTCTTCCTTATAATACAGCTTGCAATATTAGAAAATTGTGAGTTTATTAGGACATGTTGCTCAATAATTTGGCGATGATTTTTTGTTTTGATTAGTTATTTAGATGATTGATTGGTTTTTATTTTGTGGTCAGCCGGTTAACCTTTGAGAACTATGGCAGAATACGTCTGAATCACTGCTCACGTCTTTGTGGTACTGCATCTGTCCATTCAGCTGGAAGGTCGGTTTCTCAAGGAAGGAAGGATCATAATGGTTTTCTTTTAACTTATATTTGGTCAGTTCAAAGAGTTTGTAAGTCTCTGCTCATGCATAAGAGGGATCAAATCATCAATGCTACAAAATAAAAATGGTATCCAGGGAACTCACTGTTCCAGCACAGTGAAGCACTAAAGTTGGTGTTTACAGAATGGATCAGGGAATACTGTCTGGACAGGAATAGACAGCATCTGCAAAATACCAGTTATAAATCAGTTGTTTCATTTACTATTTCTAAAGAATTTGATTTTAGAATATTGAAAAAAATGTCTTTTTTTCTGAGGGGCTTTTTGGTTTTGCTGCTTACCTTTACAAAGCTGTAAAACATTCATAATTTGCAGAACAATTTTAGAAAGATCCTGTAAGCAGGTTAGATGTAGAAATGTTTATTAGAATTGTCTTCTGCTCAAACTGCTAATTGGAGCAGGACAATCACTAATATTGGATCAGGTCAGTGGCTTTGAATAGGAACTCTACCACTTCTGTGAGTAACCTCTTCCATTGCTGCACCACTCTCCTAAAGAAAAACATTTTCCTAATGACCGATTTGAACCTTCCAAGAGACAATTTTTGGCCTTCTGTGTCTTCTGCCACTGCTGAGAATTTGATTACATCATCGTTGTAACTCCTTGTAATTGCAGGCTCCCAGTAATCCCCTTAACCTCCTGTTTGCCGTAGTAAGCCCAGCTCCCTCAGCCTGTCCTTCAGACCTGTAACCACCACAGTAGCCCTGCATTGGACCTACTCCAGTTTCTCCAGCGTCCTTGAGCTGATGGCCTAAAGTATTACTCAAGGCAAGGCCTCAAGAGCACTGAATAGAGGTGGATAGTGACTTTCCTGTATCTGCTGACCACACATTCCTCCTTAGGCAGCCCAGAGCACTATTTGCACTGCTTGTGAGGGTAGTGCTTTGTTAGTTCACATTCAACCCAGCAGCCACTGTAGCCTACGTAGCCTTTTCAACAGGCCTGAAACATAGCTAGTTCCTTTCCTGTCTATACTGCTGCATTGCTTTTTCTTCTCAGTTGCAGAATTTTGCACTTCTTTAAGTTTCTTAAACAGAAACCTCAGAAATGTTTCTTTTGCTTAGGCCTCCAGTGTCTCATGGTCTTTCTGAATTGCAGTTCTGACACCTCCCCGTTTTGCATCACCTGAAAATCTACTGAGTATGCATTGTGCCCCCTCATATGAGCTGTTGCTGAAGATACTAATCAGTATCTCTGTAGCAGTCCATGAGTTACTGTGCTCATTTCCAACCGCTAACTGGATGTAATGCCATTGACTTAACCATTTGAGCTTCGGTGGGGGCTGACCAATTTTCAGCCCATCTACAATGCTTTTGTCCAGTCCATTCTTCCTCGTGTTGTAAATGATTAAACTTTTGGAAATGTGTTAAAAGCCTACATAAAGTCAGAGTATATTGCATCCACTTCTCTCCCTTCATCCGCATGATCAGTCATTTCATCATAGCAGGTCAAGTGTGATTTGCACTTGGTAAATCCTTGTTGACTTCTCTTGATTATTCTCTTGTCCTTTGCATGTTGGAAATTGTTTCCAAGAGGACATGCTCCATGAATTCCAGGACTAAGGTGAGGCAGTTTCTTAGATCCTCCTTCGCACTTTTCTTTAATATGAATGTAAAATTAACCTTTCTTCAGTCATCAAGGTTGTCCTGTAGTAGCAATGATTCTTCATGGATGATAGCAAGTTGTGTTACAATCACATCATCAGCTCTTTCAGCACCCATGTATGCATCTCATTTGATTCCATATATGTGAACACATTTGGCTTCTTTGTGTATTCATCAAATTATTGCTCTCCCACTCATAGCCATACCTTTCCAAGCTGGACATGCAGAGGTCTAGCAGCAGACTTGGCCTAAAAAGCTATAGGCAAAAATGGTATTGCTGCAGACTCTTCCATATCATCTGGCATTTTGTTATCTCCCCTAATAAGTAATAGATGGACATCTTCTTTGAACCTCCTTTTGCTGCTACCATACTTGTAAAATTCCTTCTTGTGACCCTTTAATGTCCCACATTAATTGTAGCTCCAGCTGGACTTTGTCCTTCCTAGTGTTGTTCCTGTGTCCAAGCAAATCTTGTGTGCTTGTCCTTTGTTTCCTGTCATTGTTTCCACACATGGGCTTTCCATTTCCACAATTTCCATTTCAATATATGCTTTTATCATTTTAGTTCATTAAGAAACTCCTTGCTCAGCCAAGTGGGCCTTCTGAATACCTTCTCCATAAGTGCTGCTTCTTCATGTATTTCTGGATTAGGTCCCTGTTCTATGGCAAATTAAACTTTTAGTCTTTTGCACTAGATTAGCAAGCCTGTTAACAAAGATGTTCTTCCCTGTCTTTGCCAGGTGCCTCTATTCTCTTTATAAATTGTCCTTCCTCATCAAATGAGGTGTCACAATTGAAGTAGGTGAAGCCCTGCTAGTGCCAGCAAATATATAGCCATATGTGTGGTCTGTTGGATATACCTCCTGCTAGCCAGGCTTTTCCCTTTGCCACAGGATTAAAGAGAAAAGATAAATGGATTCTTGTCCCATTCACCCTTGCCCAAGAGCCCTACAGTCGCTTTTGAGGTAAAATGGTTTCATATCACTGCCTAATTGGTGTCTGCATGAAAAAGCAGAAAGAAATTAGAACATTATGTTACCCCAAATAGTCTTAATGCAACACCACAAATTGACAGTCCAGGCAAGCAACAAGCCCTCCTAGGCAATGGGTCTGGCTGGCATACCCAAAGAAAGTCACCAACCACTCACTGCCACCGATTACTTTGTCTTGGAGGCTCTCTGATATGGTGTCCAGTCCTGTCCCTCTGAGGGAGCTTGTTCATCTCATCTGCTGCCTGGGCTCTGCACCATTGGCCAGCCTCCCTGCTGCCAGAAGTCACAAGCCTCCAGTTTCCATTCCCTTAGGAGTGCATGTCTTTTTCCCATTCCGTCAAGCCTCAGTTGCACCTTCCCTGCCAGTGGCATAAACTTTCGCACCTTGAAAGATCTTGTCAGTCTCCTCTTTGTCATTCCCAGTGCAGCAAAATGCACTAGCTGCTCCTCACCTACTGCAGCTACTCAAACACAGCAAACAGGGCTCCATATGCACAGAGGTTGGCACAGCACTGCAGGTGACGGGCCCAGCAAGGGCAGGAGTTATGTCGTGTCGCATGTCACCACCATTTGGGTGTTGTCTTCTTATGCAAACAGTACATCTGGGTCTCTTGTGTGTCAAATGCCAAGTTAACAGCCTTGCTTATTTGCTCATCCTGCTGGCAGCACTCCTTGGTGCCTTTCCTGAGGGTGCCAGATAAATAAGAAGCTCAAAGTGCATTCACTCAGCCTTTTGCAAGATTTCCCACTTGGCAAGAAACCTCTTGCACTGTCTGTGAGTTCCTGGCCACAGTGCCTTCCTTTGTAAGCACTGGGTATGCTGAAAGCTTCTGCAGCCCATGCTGGATTCCAAATGAGCTGAAGGAGTGGTGTACTCAGCACCAGTCTCCCATGCCAAAGGAAGGGGTACTCTTGTACAGTTGAAAAGGTTAGTTTTGTAATCTGCTCAAGTGGATTGAGCTGTCCAGAAACATTTAAAAATCAATTTACTGCTGTTGTGATCCATGAATAAGAAAAAACAGTGTGGGAAACATGAAAATTTAAATTATGTGAAATTATTTTTTTTTATTCAGGTGTAGGAGATAGTGGTTTTCCATTACTGACTAGTGTTTTTAGGAAATAGATTTTTTAATAGGAAAATACTCAAACACTGTTTCCTTTCTCCGTATTATAGCTAGATTTGTAGTGAACTGGCAATTTAAAAATTATGGTAGATTATTTCTTCCAATTGTTAGATTTCTATATGTAGTAGGAAAAGGTCTTCTGCAGGGACATTGCTTGAAGAGCTTGTATGGGCTGTGACAGAACTGCAGCCTTTAAATGAGGTTAGTCTTTCAGAACCCAGAAATTGCCAATATCAAATCAGTCCCTTTGAGGCTTAAATTGACAAGAGTATGAGGGTTTATTAACACAGAGAAATAATAAAGAAAAATAATATTTCTTTTATATTTAGCAGGCTATAGGCATGAGGAAAAAGTGCATAAGGAGAAAGTGATATTACTGGATCTTGCAAAATGCTACTGTTTTTTTCAATTGCGTTTGGATATATGCTGTATTACTGCTAAGTTTCCTTTTCTTGCCTCTGTGTCTCAGTTTGTGATAAAGATTAAGATCACTTGTATGTTTAAATCAAGATTGATTCAGGCTGATCAGTTTGGGAATTTTTTCATTTGAAATGTAATTCACACTTATGTTCAGCAATCCCCATCAAACAAGGGTATGATAAGACTGAAAGTCCTAAGAAAAAGAGCATGCTGAAATGCTGCTTTGCCTTTATATTTCTGAATTCAATTGCATTCTTAAATTAAACAAAACAAAATTGCTTGATACTCTGTGTTTAAGCTTTTTTCTTAAAAAGGTTTTTTTCTTAAAAAGTGATGACTTTCTCTGCCATATGGTCATTAAGTCAAGACTGGATGCAATTGTAAATAGCAAACAAAGGCATTAAAAGAGAGGTAGTTTCCATTGCATATACAGCTCTTGTAGCTTAAAGTGAGGCCTTAAAATCAAGAATCTGTTTTTAAAATTTGTATTTTAAATTACTCTTGATGTATCCTTATTAAACAAATTGATAATTCAAAGTAACTGTTTTACAGTATGTGAGCTGCAAATAGTTTTCACCTAAACAATGTATAAGAAGTTTTGTGTAATTGCAATTGCCTTGGCATAGAAGTGCAGGTTTTTAAAACAGGTAGAGCATGATGTGTGACTCAAATAAATATGCCAAAATTTATAATAGTAGTGCACCCTAGAAGTGTGGCATTAGATCTCATGAAATGTACACCTTAAAAGAAAAAGGAATTTTTCTGAGCTGTCAAAAGGATTGCTGTTAAAATTACTCTGCCAGAAGTGTGTATTTTTCTCCTTGATATTTTTTTTCAACTGTTGCTGTTGTACTGTTTTTCTGGAAAAGAAATAAGAACTCTTAACCTTTCATGGATAACGTAGGAGAACGTAAGCAGTTTTTTCTTAGATTCTTTAAATGAGAAAAAGGGTAGTGTTAAAAAGATTTAAACTTTAAGACCAAACCCTATTTCCATGAAATAACAAGACTTTTAAATTATTAAGTCTTTTAATAAATACATCTGGAGGTAATTCTTTTTATTTCCAAAATTTGCTGAAGAAACAAAGAATTTGAAGACATCTAAACATGTCAAGGGTTAGATTACCAATCTTACTGTATATCATAAAAAGGTGTTTGTTTGTTTAAAAATGCTAATAATGTTTTATTTGTAGGAAGAGGAATTGGAGGCCCAAATTTCATTTCTACAAGGACAGCTAAATGACTTGGAAGCCATGTGCAAATATTGTGCGAAGATGATGAACACACACCTTGGTAAGTGCAGTATCCTCTATTAGCCTGCTAATCTTTGCGAAGGCTCTTCTGATGTTTGTATTACAACTGAAATAATATTTATGTAGTACAGTGCATATTATTTTAGAAGTCATAACGAAAATTAAATTAATGTACCCAGTTGTTCTATCAGATTCTGCCAACCATGGTACCTTCATTCTGTCATACCTTTAAATTTGAGAGTGTGTTAGCCACTGATGATGCTAAGAAAAAATTAGAGGCGTTTTAGCACAGATGGTCTTTGTTCTTAAGATTTATTTTCTTGTAAGAGGCTTGCTAGAACTCACAGCTCATTTTGTAAGCCCGTTTGCAGTTCAGTAGTCCCAGAATGATACTTGGTGCATGTAGTGATAGCTGTATAAAATTCATATACTTTCATTAAATCTAACACCTGCATGGTCTATGCCGATCACCTTCTTTATGTAAAAATGTGCTACTGTAGGCAGACTACTTTGTAGTATTTTGCTTAGACCAGGAGAAATATATTAAGGTAGGAGTTCTATTAGGAAAATAATCAACAAAGACGCTAATCTGTAATTTGATTTATATGTTGCCAAGACAAATCAGAGAAAGTAAACAAAAAGCTTCAGTCAATTCAGTTATAAATATACTTAGCTAGGCTTTGATAAAAGCAGCATTTTTAAACTGTGTTGAACCAAAGTCCAAAAGTTACTATATTTAGTTATGTGCAGAAAGCACTGTTGTTAAGAAATCAAGGCACGACTGCAATAATTTTAAGATTTGTTTATAGCCTACAACATCACAGTCCAAGCAAAATAATTTGAAGTTGAGTGTTTCAGTGGGTAGAACTAAATATATGACACCTAAATTTACCAGATCAAAAATATCAGATGTGAAAGCCACGTTGTACTTGTATTTTCATTTTCTTTTATGTGAGTGTCTGTATAATTTTAGTAGCCACTGTTACGATCCTAGGAAAAGCTATAAATACTGTATTATTTGAAGTTTGGAATCACAGCCTTCAAAAGCCAAGTGTAAACCTCTAAGCCCAACAGGTTTATTCTGGTGTAGTGTATTGCTTCTGTGAGGGCATCTGGGCAGTGATGAGACTGGAGGCAAGCTCAAGGCATTATTTGCTACTGAAATAATGAGGGAAAGAACAGTGTATCAAGAAAAAAAGTTAAAGTTTCTTTCTTGGCCTACTTTTGGGGCCAGTATTCTCCCAAAAGCAGCATGGAGCTGTTTACTACCCATGAAGGACAGGACAAACAACCTCCTGTGCACCTCTGGCTGTGGGTGTGCACTGGGTGTACCAGCACTGCTTCCAGAGCCCTCCAGCCTAGTTTCTCCTAGTTCACTCCCTGAACTTCTTCACAGTATTCCTGCACATCTTGTCAACACCGTGGGCTCTTAACTTTATAAACTTGGGTTAGACTAATGCATTTAAATCCTGTAAAGATTAACAGTTATGCATGTGTCCTGATTTTAGCTAGGATAGAGTTAACTTTCCTCCTAGTAGCTGGTATGGTGTGTGACTTGGATTTAGGATGAGAGTAATGTTGTGGTGCTGAGATGGCTCCAACATTCCCAGTTCTTGCTTTCATAGCAAACTGAAGAGTTTAGGTGTCTCCAGATGAGCTGTCAGATGACCCATGAGAAGGCAGAAATAGAACCACCATGGTATTAGCCCGTATGACCTGAAATCTGTCAGTCACATTCATCCTGGTGATCTGAGCAGCATGTGCCATCAGACTGCCCAAGAAAATGGATTCTCTGTAGCACCAGAGAGCACCCGCTGAGGATTATCTCCTGTATCCATCACTTCTCGGGGCTTGAGGGAATGGCAGCAAAATAAAACTCAGAAAATACGTGGTCATTTCTGGGTCAGAGGAAAGGTTAGCAAGGGCTGATGTTGCAACTAGTCCGGTACTCCTTCAGGTATCTCTTACCCATGAAAATGACTTCATTTCTGAGACAACAGAACAGATAATAATGAATTATATTGCTCCTCTTGTAATCTTTGGGACACTTAAGGATGTTATTTCTTCCTGTAAGGCTGAGTTTTTCTGATTTCATGACCCAGCCTTTGGCTCTTGCAGCTTTCTTGATAGCAAGATTGAAAATCCTCATGTATCTTAGCTATATAAAGTGATCAAATAATCTCTCAACAGTGTCTTTACTTTGGGTTGCTTTTTACACCAGGTCATCTTTGTGGTCTTCCTTTCAATTTTTCAGGGTTTCCACATGTTTTTTGTAGTGTATTAATCAGATCACAATAACCTGTACTAGCAGTAGGCTCAGCAAAGTGGTCATTTAACAAAGGGAAGGTCATCTGTCTACTTTTACATAATATTCCTCTTTTTAAACATATTTAGTGCAGCATCACATTAGTGCACTTTGAGACAGTGGTAGGTTGAGGTGATAATCCACTATGACCTTTAAAATTTTGTGAATCACAGCTTTCTAAGCACAGTATTTTATCCTGTTGGCATAGTTAGAAAATGTTTATTTCCATATGTGTTCCTTGTATTTGATTATGTTAAAATTCATTTGTTGTTATTTGACTTTTTTTCAGTCTAAGTTCTACTTTTTAAATTCAATAAAGTTCTTATTGAAAACATTTTTAGATGGCTGTTTAAGGCAGTTTTTGCAAACTTCATTACTTGATTTATACTCTTTTTTCCTGTATTGACTGCATTACATTTGCAGGTCACTGTTTAACAAAACAACGTTAATTCTAGCTTATGAAATTGGATATCCAGTGACCATTCACCACAGAGCTATTCAATTTACACTATAAATTAGAACAATCAAACAATAGAATGTTCTTTCACTTACAAGAGGGATCTTGATGACAGTCAAGGACAGTTTCTTCATGACAGATATGTTGCATTATAGCACTGGTATAATCAAGATAACTATGAAGACATTTGTTCTGTTTTGAATACCTAGTAATTTATAGTCTATTTATATCAAATCCAGTTATACCAAGTGTATCTTTATATGATATCTTTTTAGAAAATAATTTTGTTTAATTAAAATCTCAGTCAGAATTCTCCTTTGTCATAGAAAGTTATCACATTTCTTTACCAAGAACATTGTGTTTTCTATAGGTTTCAGCAAATAACAGCTAATATTATATTTTCTTTGCATAGTGCATGAGGGAAGACCACAGGGATAGAACAGCGGTTTTTTATTTTGTTCATATATTCAAAGATGCTTTCATTAAATGTTTATCTATTTCTGTAAATAACACACACAGTGTACCACACAGCAACGGCATAATTAACTGCTTGTAATATCAAGGGATGTTACCATGGAAATGAATGATGGTTGCGAAATATTACTACTTAGTGCTATGTGTAGAAATTAGAAATAGTCTTTTGATCAGAAAAACAGAGGAAAGTCATTCTGTGATATTTGTCTCTTTCTTAGGGCTGAGCGTCAGAAAGAGCTTTAATTTTCTTCCCCCTCTCCCTTCACCACTGAAGCATGGCTAAGGTGGAATGCCTTTTAATGCCTCCAAAGACAATTGTTGAAATTTGTGTATATAAAACTGGCAGACAGGAGGCAGATTTTGCTTCTGTTACAGCCCTTCTCCACCAGCTTGTCTTAGACTTAAAAAAAAAAAAAAAATTTCCTCGTGTTCAATTTTTCCATTAATGAAATGAAGACACATCCCATCTTGTAAGCCTATCCTGTGTCTTTGGTCTTAATATAAATGCAGAATAGTACTCAGCTGATAGTGAAAAAGTATATTTGCCATAGCTATTACTATCCCAGCATTATCACCGATATACATGTATTTTCCTGATGTTTCTTTTTCACATACACTGGCCCTTTTCAGGAAATAATATGGTCGCATGTGCCTTTATTAACGAGGTAATGTTCTTCAACATTTTTCTTTCTTTGAGGTATTTTTCTGCTAGTGCAGATAAACACTTCAAGGCTCAATGATTCAGAAAGCTGTAATATACTGGTTAAATATTGCAATATTGTAACCTGTCATAATGTTACTTACTTTATGAATAATTTTGATTGCTTTCCTCTTTTCTTTTGACTATGTGGAAAGAAAAGCATCAAAGTAGCAAGTGCATTCAGAAGAATATTTTTCCTGGTAAATGTGACCTTTGTCTGATAGAGCAGATCATGAATAATTTGTCTAAGAGATACACACTCAAATATCACTCAGAAGGCACCACAATATCTGCTGGACTGCTCCTCTCTTGTCCTTCACATTCGACATGGGACTGATTTGGAGGTCTTAGTTCAGCATGGAGTGAGTCCAGAGGGTCTCTAACAGCAAAGGTTCAGCATGTCCCAGACTTGAGACAACAGTGTTGTTAAATGGCAGTTCAAATGGCAGCAGTTAATAATACTGCCGTCTGAGATCTGCTTTTCTAGAATCTTTAGAGTCTGGAGCCTGTCAGTACCAACCCAGGATTAAAGCACAGTGTCTTAACAAAAAATGAATTAAAACTCTGGAGAAGTATCAATCCTCCATAGGCAAGCACTAATAGGAGAGGTTGTGAAGGATGTTTATGAGCTTGCCAGGTTTGTTGCAGAAAGAAAATTGATGAATTTTAAAATGTCATCTGTTTATAAGGGACAGGAAACAATCCATCATCACAGTTCTTAAGACTGAAGGACCTGACATTAGTTTCCAGCAGAGATAATAGTTTCAGATCTCCAAGTATGTAAAAGTTTACCAAATAATCAACACGTGTAGTACAGGAAGTCCTTTTCATGAGAGGCAATTTAAAGGAACATTGGTTCCATATTAACTCGGATATGTGGATCTTTATATAGAAACTATTCTTTTTTGATGGGCAATTCATCAGGTTATGAATGTACAGAAACTAAGGTCATTCCACACTTGCTTTGCTTAAGGACAGCACTATGTAAATGTAGGCGGGTTGCTTCCACAGCTAGCTGAGGTCCAGGAGCAATTTAGCTGCTCTCTCACAGCATAGAGCCTCAGATAATAAGCCCTGTGGACTCATATCAGCTCTGCAAAGAGCTAGCTCACATGGTTCAGCACAACACCCTAGAAATACATGCAAAGGTACCCAGTTATACAGAGTAAACATAAGTCTGCCTGATTTTATTAGTTTCATCTTAGTTCTGGCATAACTTAGCTTGAGCCAGCTGCTAGACAGACATTCATTTGGGTCTCTGAAAAACATTGCTCAGTATCCAGGTTTTTAAATCACTTCTTGTCTTGAAGGCAACATCACTAAAACCTCTCAGCTCTGACCTGCACCTAGTAAGTTTTTACACTTAAGCATGCTGGCTTAGCTGGACCAAAGCAAATAAATCCTTCTCTGAGCTATCTGTACAAGGCTGGTTGAGTTGTCCTTACAGTGCATTTTCTAATGTTTCTGCTATCTGTAATGTGTTGCTATGTCCTTCACCAGTATTACAGTACATCTCTGGTCCTCCAGTATCATTAAAGAAGGGAGGTCAAAAGGTGAAGATTTCATCCCCCTTCTTTTAAATGCCACTGAAATGACATAATAGCTCTAGGCTTTCATATGTAGACTACATAACTGTACATTTTTACAAAATGCCCAGAAGTTACAGTGTCACAGTAAAAAACAAACAAATAACAAGAAATATAGTCTTTTACCTAACTAAGTGGCTTACTATTCACAGAAAGCATCTTTGGATAAGATCATAGGATATGTCCCTTCCACAGGCATCAGGAAATTCTGGCAATTGTTAGACTCACTTACACTTATACCACCTGACATGTTCCAGACAAACATTATTCAGAAGTCTCATTAAACATAGTTCAAAGCCACCTTTTCACTGTAATTATTGCAAACGGTGAGCATGGAAGAAAAAATATAAAAATACAGGAACAGAAACTTACAGGATATAGTTGGTGCATAATTTTAGTCACTGTGTGAAATAGAACCTTTAAAACCTTAATTAGATTGGCTTCATCCATCCCTCTTTTAACAGTCAATGGAGTTGTTACCGGGATGCATTTCATTATAAAGATCACTTGCAGTGGGGGAGGGAGAGGAGGAGAGAGTTTACTTAATTGCTCATTATTTAGAGGCTGATATATTACTCAATATAGATCTGCATGCAGTACTTGTAAAATTTCTGCAATATAGTACTGAATTCTTGGTTTAAGTACCATGTGAAGAAAGGAAAGGTTATGAAATTTTTGTAAGTACAAAATGAAATGGAAATTATTCTGCTGCCCTGGGTTGAAATGAAATGCTTTATCATTTTTTTCTTTTTTTTTTCTTTTTTTTTTTTCTTTTTTTTTTTTTTAGGTAATAAGTACATTAAATTAGTTCCCTCATGCTTAGGATGTAAATAAAACAACCCATAGTTCATAAACTCAGTGCAATTAGAAATGCTGTAAGTAAAAAAGGTCACATCAAACAGTCCTTTAGTCTAAGGGGGTTGCTGCTTTGGTTAAGAATAAAGATGTAAAATAACCTGTAAAAATCACTTACAGAACATTAACAGATTTATTAAACAATATGGGAGTGGTTACTGTGAAACAAATATTTGTTATATAGCTTTGGATTCAGATTCTCACTTCTGGTCACACTCAATTTATAAATATATATGTGTGTAGGAAGAATAAAAGTGTAATTCTTTGTGCCCCATGAATTCAAACCACCTTTTTGTCTCTTAAAGGTAACTCTTAAGGTCAAAAACACACAGTTAACCAGTAGAGAGCTGCTTTGTTTCTACAACTGTGCTAATCCTGAAAGTTCCAACTGTGATAGGCACCTACAAACCCTTTCATTCCGGCAGTCTTGATGAAAAAGTGAAGATTTAAATAATGAGGCTCCCACACCCTATCATTACCTAAATTAACACCTTTCCTTGCAAGTTTCAGCAAATTCTTGTCACGGTGTTTAATTCCATTGATCCTTTTCCTTCACTTCTTGTAGTGAGCATCTTCCTACTACTGACAACCACTGACAATCCACCCTTTCATTCCCATCTTCTCTCAGGCATTGGATTGTCTTATGATGTCAGCTTTAGAGGAATTAAACCTTTATACATCAAATTCTGGCATGACTAAATTGTTAATTTCCCCATTATTTCCATAGATACCTATTGTATTCTTATGGTTGAGCCTTGACGTTGTTTTGCTTATTATTATTTTCTTCAAGATCTACCTTTGATTTAAACTGCCAAGTGAGCAGGGACATATTTCGTAGAATCACAGATTCATAGAACAGTGGAAGGGACCTTAAAGATCACCTAGTTCCAACCCACCTGCCACAGGCCAGATCACCTTCCACTAGACCAGGTTGCTCAAAGCCCCATCCAGCCTGGCACTGAACACCTCCAGGGATGAGGCATCCACAGCTTCTCTGGACAACCTGTCCAGTGCCTCACTGCCCTTACAGGGAAGGATTTTTTCCTAATGTCTAATCTAAATCTTTCCTCTTTTAGGTTAATACCATTCCCCTTTGTCCTATCAATATCTATCCAATTAAAGAGTCCCTCTCCCCTTTAAGTACTGAAAGGCTGCAATGAGGTCTCCCTGGAGCCTTCTCTTCTCCAGGCTGAACATCCCCTGCTTTCTCAGCCCTTCTACACAAGAGGGGTGCTCCAGCCCTCTGATCATCTTCATGGTCCTCCTCTGGACCCACTCTAACAGACCCACATCTTTCTTGTGCTGGGGACCCCAGACCTGGATGTCGTGCTCCAGGTCAGGCCTCACCAGGGCAGAGCAGAGGGCCACGGTCACCTCCCTTGACCCTGCTGGTCATGCCTCTGTTGATGCAGCCCAGGACACAGTTGGCCTTCTGGGCTGCAAGCGCACACTGCTGGCTCATGTCAAGCCTTTTGTCCACCAGAACCCTCAAGTCCTTCTCTGCAGGGCTGCTCTCAGTGAGTTTTCTCCCATTCTGTGCACTTGTCTGCAACTGCCCTGACCCACGTGCAGCACCTTGCACTTGGTCTTGTTGAACTTCATTAGGTTCACATGGGACCAGTTATCTAGCTTATCATATATGATACGTTTCTTTCACTCTTCACACTTTGTTTAGCCTTTCATGGTCGCTCAACGTGTTCAGAATATATGTCATCTTTAGAAGAAGGGCATAGAGCTATTTGAATGATGCTAGAAACCAACTGTTTTCACAGAAGAGGACTGCAGTGGTAGATGGACCAGGTGACACTGAAAAGTTCCCATCTTCAGAACAGAGCAACAGCATGACTCAAAATTTTCAGAGGGAGCAAACCTACCCAATCTGCACAAGATATTCAAAAGTGCAGTGAGAAAAAAAAAATAAGGGAAACGGGAAAATGACTTTCCTTTAACATGTGTTTATAATTGTTTTTATTAATGGGAATTTAACTACACTTCACAGCTGGGCTCAACTTGCTTTTCAATTATAATCTGGGCTCAAATCCAGTACTGTTGTCAATAATCTATTTCTAAGGACTTATGAGTAAGTGATACAAATATGACTCAAGGCTTGAAATATCATCTTTTTTTCCTTTTTTTTTTTTTAAGTGAAAACTAGTGTAAATTACAATCTCTTCTACTAGCCACAGCAATTTCCCGTGCTGCAAGTGACACTGCTGAATGGACATATCATAGAATTCAGTGATTTCTGACATCAGACTTCTCAGGAACAATAAAACAGATCTTGCAGTCATTTTACCCCAAACAGAGATGCACTCCATGGATACCTAAAAAGTCTTAAAGAGCATAACATTTGTTTTAGTAATAATGCCCCATCTTCTCATGGCATGTTTGACACAAATTTCTTCTTCTGTTACAGAAATGCCATAGATGTAAAAGGTTAGAAACAACTGTTTGCAATGAACAGAGAGACTATAGTTAATAGTAGAGTGAGATTTCCTAAATCAAAAAAGTCTAAAAAAAAAAAAAAAAAAGTTATAAAATACATGTGAGTAATAAAGACAAAATAGTTTGAGTGATACAATGAGGTTTATAAATCACCCCTATTCTTTCTTCCCAGCCTCCTGGAGATGGCACTTCAAGTTAGTATCTTTGCTTTATTAGCCTCAGTCCTTAAACAGAATAGAAAAGTCCTATAGCTGTAGTCAGGATCCATAGTTTCTCCATCTGTGCTACTTGAAAATTGAAAGTACTTGTTTCAAACTGAGTATTCCTTCCTAATAAAGAATAGTCTTTAGTTTAGATGTTTTAGGTTTTCTTCTGGTTAACTTACTCATTCATTCGATACATGACATGCGTCATAGAAAAGGGCCTTAAGAATATTCAAATGAAATCTGGGGCATTTATGGATGTTTACTGTTAAAACTTTCAATCTGTCCAGGTTTTTATGTGGCATTTAACACAATGGTATTTAAATAAGTCATTCTGCTTGTAAAATCAGAAACAGTTTTAATGAATTCAGCCATACAGGAAGGAGAAAACCTTGTGTTTTAGAAACCTCTGCATGATCTACTATAACTGCCTTTTACACAGCCACAGCAATTTTAAGGTGTAGTGTCTGCAATCTATTGCAGTATGAAGAAAGTGTTTAGATTGTAAGGAAGTGAAATAGTGAAGTTTTCTCTTAGGACAGGTTCCAATTTCTTATAGCTATTAAGTTTGTCACTTATGCAGAACAAATTCTTATTTACTTGTCACTTCACACTACAGTGATTTTTTTTTTAATTCTAGTGAACATAAACAGCAACAGGGAGACAGGAAGATTCACAGAAGGAGAGAGGGGAAAAAAGTCACTTTGAACTTTAAGAAAAATATGTTGATTGTAAGTGCCCAGAGGCTGGTGGTCCTAGTAGGCGTTTGTAGTCATGGATAAAGAGGGATGCACATGAAATGTGCAGATGTCATTTGTCTCAGCAATGATCAGGACCATACATTCATGTAAGCAGTATGGGATAGTACAGTATTTTACCACCATTGGGGCCATAGTTTCTAAAAAAAAAGTTTAAATGAGCTCTGTATAGCCAGAGGATGCTCTCTCACCTGCATTGGGAGGCATGGTGTCCATGCTTGTTATACATTCTTTTTGGAAGCACAGGATGTCTGGGTATACACTCTTGTCTTTGTACACCATGCCACTGATGCAGACATAATGTGTATGTTAAGCATTATTTGCTCTTAATATGTAAATTAGAGTTCATAGTTAGAGTTGATCTTGCCTTTGAACAAAAGATGGAAAAAATTACCTCATGACCCCTCCAGTCTCGTTCTCTACATGTCTGCAATTCTATGCATTGCTATGAGTTGATGATTGGTGATTTTTTACCATATATTTCTCTGATTTTGCAAGCATTACCACACATTAAATATTAACTCTGATTTCATAAAAACAATCATACAAAAGGGTTGGAATATGTGGCATGAAACCGAAGAGTCGTCTGTGTGCCTTGACATCTGCTTCAACTTTGTTTTTTTTTTGTTTCCTCTTTGGAATAATACAGAGCTGAGGTAACACACTTATCTCTTCCTTTTCTACTGATGACCTTGGCAATTAAAATGTCTTTTTGCCTTCTGACTTTGTTTGAACCAGGTTCTCCATAATGGAAAGCTAGGGTGAAAAACATAGATTTAACATGATTTTGGCACTGTTGATTGTTCACAAATCATTGATCAGAAAACTAGTATTTCATTAATACTGAAGCTTGCAACCATTTGTGGTTAGCCCCTCTCAGCAAGAAGCACCTTCCCAGAAAGGCCACATAGAGCCTGGGTTAAAATAGAAATCATTAGGACAGAGATGGACTGTGAAAAAGAAGTGGTACAGAAGAAAGTGAAGAACCTCAGAGAGCAAGGATGTTAAGGTTATTACCAGGTTCAGTTTTCTCCACATACACCCAATTTTGTGTCAGTGAAAGTTAAGTCCATGTCATGCACCTGCAGGGCTGTAGTTCTGCATATCTCCTTCCTCCCTGGTGGGAGTGAAGAAGTGCATGTTTGTCTTCCACATGTAAAACCATGAAGGGATGGATGCCTGAGAGGACCTTGGGTACAACAGACTAGTTTTCCTGCTGGTGCCACTACCTGTCTTAATTTAACACTGCTTTGGTTGGGTTTATTGCAGAATCTGTATTGAATTCATGCTATTATTTTAAGTGAATATTAGTTTACTTAATAAGCATCTAAAATAGCTAGGCCAAACATAGCTTTTCCACATTCAGAGAGGAAATTTGGTCTGTAAAACTGTTTTTGAACAGCCCCTTTCCCTGGCTGGGGAACTCAGCAGTGGCTCTGCTCACCATCATGCAATATGTAGCAGCTCAGTCATCAAAGAGCATAAGCCTTCTCTAATTTTCCTGCTAGGAGCTGCTGTGGATTATCTTCCTCTTTCATCTTTGTACAGCGAATGATAGCATGCCTTCAGTCTAAATTTTAGAAGTTAAATTAGGGAGAGGAAATAGAAATCTTGCTTTTTTCATAGTACTTGTACAGTGAGTTGAGCATCTGAAATTAGTTACAATTTGGGAAAGGGGCAGGAAATGGAAAGTATTTCATCTTAATTCTACAGTTGTTTCAGCTAGCCTATTGCTACCCAAATCACTACTTAATGCATTGTTTTCCTGTGTTTTGTAGAAAAGAAGGACAAAAATGCAATAGTGCGTATTATTGCTCTACTTACAGTTGGCTTTAAAGAACAACAGGGCAGCTGATCACAGTCTTCCTAAGGAAATAGTTATTAACTGGTCTGGTATTTATCAAACTTAAATAAATAAGCATCCAAAATCAGTTCTCATCCATTACATAAAAAAACATCCCTTAGGTTATGAGTCTTGTTCGAGGGCAGCCATTATAGCACATAACATTGCTGACTTCTGGGGACAACAAATGGTTTTATGTCTCTAGTATTTTTGAATTTTAATCTCGAGTGCAATTAGGGTATAACAGTTCATTTTGTGAAAATAAGGCATTTCTTAACTTTTGAACATTTACCAATAAGATATTTCTAGCATAGAATCAAACTGGACTTGATTTTCAGTAATCTAATATTCACATAATCAATTGTTTTCAATTTATTGCATCAATGTTTGTTTTATAGGTAGGAAGGTGTTTTCAGTTCCTAATTGATACCTGCTTTAAAAAAATAGTTCATTATTTTATGAAACAAATATTAGAAATTAAAGGTACTAATATACAGCATGAGATAGGGGGGGAAATTAATATATGGCCAATTCATATACATAAAACAATTCTCTCAAAATACTGTAACATTTCCTATGAAGGAAGATTAAGTGATGCATCTCTGCTAAATGTAAACATCCTTCAGCTAAGCAATATCATATCAAATGTCATAGCTCTCAAGAGTGCTAGTGGTTTTTAAAGTATTTTCAGTTATAAAGATGTATTTTGAGATACAGAAGAGTAAAAGAGGAAGCTTTTGTCTGCACTGGAGAGTGTAGTTTCCCAGTTCATCTCACTAACTGACAGGTCTGGGAGGTCCCAGTGCAGGAAAGAGGGCTGGATGAAAGTCCCTCAGATGAGGACTGCCAAGCCCTCGGCACAGCTCTTCACTGTTGGGCAGCCCTGGAGGTAGGTACTGAGTTGCTTGCCATCCCTCCTCTTCTTCCCACCTCTGCTTCTGGCCAAAATGGATTGCAAAGCGTGGTCCCAACTGGAGGACGTGATTGAGGAGGCACTCATGCAGAATCACATTGCCTTTATGCTTCTTTCCTCGGAGGATTTTTTTTTTTAAATTCTTCTCTACTCATTAGTGAGGGAAAAAGAATTAGCACTGATCAATTTGGACTCCATACTTAGCACTTATTTGGTAGATAATAAACTCTGCATTCAAAAGGGATGAGTGTAATAAATTAGAAGCCATGTGCTATTCGAGGACATATTTAGAAGAAGAAAAATCCATTGCCAATTCCACAGGGAAACCTTCATTCTGTTTCAGTGTACTAGAGAAAGACTTCCCGATTTATGACCTTATGTCACAACTGTTACTGGGGGAAAAGTGGCTGATTACAGTGATTTGCATCTTGGGACATTTTTCTGCGCTAAGTGGAAGTGTGCTCTTTGAGTCCAGAACTCTTTGAGGCCTTAGAACAAATTCCAAGTGGGCATTCTTCAAAAATAGATTTTAATGATTTTAACTGATTAAAACAAATAGACCCTGTATATCCAAGATGTACATGTATGTCATACGGTACTTGTAAATTCAAGGAAAAATGTTAGAAATTCAACAGTTCAGTATTAGAAAATTCTGCTGTATTTCCAGCCTTTTTTCTCATTCTTTTTTTTTTTTTCTTTTTTTTTTCTTTTTTTTTTCTCTGAAGGCAATATTAAAATCTGGTATTAATAATGCTAGAGTAAATATATGATGGTACAAGCATTTATATTAATTTTTACTGCTGGCTAACTTTCATAGCTCTATTCATAAGTTCTTAGAAATCTCAATACCTTTCTTCACAGTAACAGATGTTTCTTTGTAGCAATGATAGATTCTTTTTCATTCTTTTGAAATTCTGCCTTAAAGAACACCTGTAAAGAACAGAAATAGTAATAGTTTATTTCTACATCATGTGGAAGGTCAGCTTTTGTTCTCTCTCTTATTTTCCTGTTCTTTTTAGATTTCCCACATTTGGTCTTCAGCAGGTTTGAGGTTTGTTTTGAATTATTTTCTTGGTCCGTCTGCTTAGTTATTATGCATACCTTAGTTTTTAATACATATTTTTAATTTATATGAGGGATCAAACACTATAGAAATGTCTTTCTTTCTAATGTTCAGAAATAGAAAAAACAGCTAAATTCAACAATTCAGATCATGATTATGTATTGCTTTCCTCCCTGTGAAGACTTGGACTTTGGATTTCAGATTTTTAAAGTTCTGGACCTTTTTAAAAGTAGAAAATCATGCATTGCTTGTTAAACAGTGGAAATCACTATCTAAAGCATAATTATATAAGTAAATATCTATATCTTTTATTTATCAAATTGAGAGACTAGACAATTTAGATGTGAAATGTTAAAAAGGCAAGTAAAATGTTTAATTTAGTATGTTTTCTCTCGGATCTTGTTGCTACATATTTGTAGAAAGATCTAATTTTACATTATTTTTAGCCTTCATAATGCAGTCTTTCTGATGTGAGATTTATACTAGACTGTTCGGTTGTATTGTTTGACTTCATTGCTGCAGGAGTCTGCTGTATGATAAATCATAAGTGCTAAATAATGTAAACATGGATATCCTTATTCAGATGGGCTGCTAACACAAAGATGAGTCTTCCTAACCCCACTGTTGCTCTTAACCTTGATCTTTCGTGAACTCATCCTCCATTGCCTTTTGTTGTTCTATCCTCTTTTATTCCTTCTGCTTCTCAGATAGCTTCTCTACAAGGGCATTTAGTGTTAAGGCTTGGATCCTTTCCCCTCTTTGCCCTTTCTATTTGTCATTTATGCCCACAACCGACTTCTGGTCCACAAACAATTTCAGACTTATTTATATGTGGTTCTTAAATGCACATTTCTACTTCTAATCTTTATTCTTGTCCAGTCTCCCACATACCACTCTTTTGATATTTCTTCTGTAAACACAAAACTTAAGCCATGTTGCACAATGTTTTTACTTGAAACTTCATTTTGTGTCAAAGTTGGCAGCAGCATCATATACATCCTTGTCAGCATGCTCTGTAACATTTTTGGCTTTTCAGTGGTTCAGGCCCTGAACCTGTAGGATGTTTTTAAAAATAAACAAATGGAACATAAGAATGGATTAAGCTCTAATTAAGCACCTGGGATACAAATATTCATGAGCAGCAAAGCTTTGTTACCAGATGAGTGTCACTGAAGGATTTGGGCTTAGCTGTGTGTGTAAGACAGGAGTGGCACAAAGCAGTATCCTTTCATTTTCAGTTGACAGATACCATCTTGTTCTGTAAATCAGTCACCAAGGCTCACTGCTGTTTTCTTAAAGGATTGAGGAGGAAGGGAATAAAGGTGGAAAAGGACCTGACATAAAGAGTCTGCAGACGTTTAGTTTCTCTGGGCGGGTTTGGCCTGCAGCATTGCATGGGATTTCCCTGACATGGGGAAAACCACTGCAGCTCCATCTCTGATGTGTCACCTAGCCTCCAGCCCCAACTCCAGCATACGCCATATACCTGCTTATTGAAATGCATGGAATGGAAAAAGCTCTAGTAGGTATAGAAGATGGGTGTCTTCTGAAGTGACAGTACTGCATGGCTGTTTCTGGCACATAAACTTTGCTCAACCCTGGGTCTTTTACCTAAAAGAAGGGACTGGAAAGAGAATGAAATTTTCAGTCTTGCTATAAAGAAGTGATCCAGCATATCTGCAGTGGCCAGGATCTACATTAAAATTGCTGACCTTTTACCCTAAACCTTTCTGTGGGCTGCAGCAGACTCCTGTAAATGTCCTTGAGTGCTTCCAAAGCATTTGCAGGCTCAAAGATACATGAGGCCAATTTTTTCTTCTAGGGCTCAGTAGCAGCCTGAGTCCATTAGTACATTGAGGCGGTAGAAGGCCAGAGGGGCACAGCATTACTGCAGGTGTCCTGGCAGCAGCGATGGGCTTTGGCTGGCCCAGCTTCCAGAGCTAATAAGGTTGTCAGCCTCTAGGTCTGTGTGGAATTGTGTTTGCAGGTCACAGGGTTTCATTGTGAGGACATAAGTCAGTGGCAAGTTGGCAGCACGTTAGAGATTATTTAGGGAATGTTCTCTAATTACCCTTTTTTTTTTTTTTTTTTTTTTGGTGTTGCAGGAAATATTCAGGAAGTCATATTACAAGAACACTTGGAAAAAGAAGATGAAATTCTGGTTTCCTTGGCTGGTTTGAAGCAGGTATAACTATTGCTTAACTTAACCTTCTTATATCCCGCAGCGCTATTAATCCTTTATTTTTTTCTCTCTTTTTTTATTCTCTTTGTATACTGCTGTTATACTAATGCATCAAGCTTTGCAGAGTACTTTTATTTAAAAGATAAAACTCAGCTATAAAGACTTCAAATGACTTGCACAGTATTTGCTCCCTGAAAACTTCTGGAGAGGCCTTGAATGAGAGCTGAGGAAGCACAATTCAAGTTTTGGGCATAAATCACACCAGATTTTTCTTAATGCAATGTACATGCTATGCAATAATCATTCTTATGTCCCCATTATTTTATTGTTATGGCACTTGAGTGTCATTCAATTTAAAGAAATTTAAAGAATGCCACATACATAAAATGAGAATGTTACTGAGGATCTGAAACTCTGATTATACTATCCTATGCTCCCTTGAAGTTCATTTTATCAGGAAAGATGCTAAGTCTGTAACAAGGTAGGGAATAATATTAGCAGTTTCATTCTCTTTAGGTTTCTTTAATACATGTTTTCCAGAATTTGATAAAATCATATTGCATTGATATTTATGTCTTTAGCCAGTATAGTCGGTATATTAATAACTGACTTCCTTTCTTCAAAACAGATATTATGGGGAAATGGTGTATGAAAGCATTCTGTTGTGGAGCTTTACAAAACTCAGAATTCCTCCAAATTTATAATTTACACTCTTTCCTGTCCCATTCAACAACAGATCAAAGATATTCTGAAAGGTTCCCTGCGTTTCAACCAGAGCCAGCTGGAAGCTGAAGAAAATGAGCAAATCACGATAGCGGATGATCATTACTGCTCCAACAGTCAGAACAAAGGGACTGGCGATGTCCTAAAGGGACCTGTTATGACAAAGCAACAGTTCATCTCAGGACAACAGGTAGGACAGAAATATCTCAGACAGGCCACTGATGGAATTAGTCTTACATTTTTTGGATACTCCCTTTGTCATGGCCAAACACTACATAGGGACACACCAGTTGCAGCCCACCTCCCCTGTAAAAGAAGCCAGGTCTAGTCAGAAACACAACTTGTTTCTTGATGAAAGATGATCGGGCCTTAAGCATCAAGACCCAGAATTGCTGGTGCGTATGAAGAAATGGTTAAAAGTCTATGTCTAGTTACTCTTCCACTCACATCGATTCTTCTACTGTAGCATTATGCTTCACACACAGTTATTTAAGTCAAAGTGTTATGCATTGTTTGCCGAGGGGTGTGTGGGGGAGGTGTTCTTCTTTCAGGTTGTTGAATCTACTTTGCAGATTAATTTCCTACAAAGAGATGTCAAAACTGGAGGTGAATGTTCCCATATCAGTTGATTATTCTCATTGTCCTTGTCCTCCAGAATTACATTATGTAAGAGCTGATTTTCTGCATTGCAGTGTATGCATGGCCAGTGCCAAAAAGGAAATAGCGAGGAGGTTACTTTTACCTTCTACTTCACTGTATTGACTTTCTCCTTGAATCAGTAAACAAGATTGTCACGTACAAAGCATTCGGTCACCAAACAAGTTCATACCCAAAGTTATTTTTCCATAACATTAAAAGCTTCTTCTCTGTCTAAGGCTCGGTCTGACTCAAATGTGATCTTAAAAACCAGCATTTTTTAATAAGCACATTTCTATATAATTTTCAATATTAGAGTTCTGAAGTTATCTGCCAGGCCATTGCTGATACTCACACTTGAAAATGAGTAGCAGCACTGAATCACCTCAGAGTCTAGCTAGGTCTGCAATGAAGTTTACTCTTGACAAGTTTACCTAGGAACTAGAGGAAATATTTACTCATTTTCAAATAATGACACAGTTGTTTTGATTCATTACACACAATCCTGCCGATTTAGACCATTCTATGTATGAAATAATACAAATAATATTTTAGTTGTATTTCAGTATTAGAACGAATACTAATATTTTTTTATTTTTTTTTACTTAGCAATGACAGGTTCACGGAGCCAAGTTTTTTTACTTGGTTTTATTATAGAAATTGGAAGGTAGAATGCCATAAAAAACAACAGCATGCAGTTAGTGTGTGCAGACCCTGTTCATGCTGGAGAAGACCTAACACAGATGCTGCTCCAAACGTGTCACTGAGCAGTGTTGCTGGGTCATTGCACTGTGAGTGTTGGGAGTGTGGCAGGTGAAGCCTGCTCTGTGCAAGTTTCTTTCCAGTGGAAACTTTGAGGTCTCATCCCAGTGTGTAGTCAGGATATGCATCCAGCCCCGGGAACTGAGCAGCATTCCCGGGTTCCACAATTTGTGTGCTCTGTGAAGCAGTTAGTAAGCCAACCACAAATGATGTGAGTTGGTGTTGTACAAGCCAAGCGCCAGCAGAACACTGAATGAGGCTTCAGCACAGTATGGGTTACGTTTGCACATACAGCACATTCATACTGATTAGCCCCTCTTGCCTTATCATCTGAAACTTCCAATTATGATAATGAGTTGTGGCCCCTATTCCAGAAGGAGAAATAGAAGATTCACTGTAGAAATGCTCATTGTTGGAGAGCCACGTGGCAGTCCAGGAGGACTGGTAGTATCCCCCTGTTCTATTCTGTTTCTGAGCCCATCAATACAAAATCAATCAAATCCAAAAATCAAACAAAAAGATGAGAGCTTTGGGCCCTTTTTTAATAAAATGAAAAATAAAAAAGGAAAATAAAACTGCTAAATTTAGTAGGCTATGAAATGAAACCAGTAATTATTGGGGTTAATTGCTGCACAGCCCAGGTTTTTTTGTTCTGGTGAAGAAAATGGGCTGCACTAATGCCCTGGGTCAAGCTGGGAGAGCTGCAGGTGGGTTAAAAATTCCAGCCATCTCTAGTCCATTTAATGCATTTCTTGATAAACAAGTATTTACATTTTTTGTGACTTTGGTAATGCATGTTATTCTATTTAATGTGACTTATACTGTAAAGATTTTTCTCTGGTGGAATTACAGGGGTAATTCTGGGACATCTGGAAAAGTTACAGGTGTAGCTATCATGTAATTGAGATTAAAGTCTGGTCTTTTGTGCTTGGTTGTAACACGAGTATACATTATTTATCATCTTTTAAAAGTGCTCATCCTCTTTTTTGCCTCAAATTCCTTTTCTGAAAAATGAGGATAAGGATACAGCCCTTCTTTGGAAAGGAAAGCTGCAAAATTAAAAATGCAAAAAATGAAGATAAAAGACTCAAAGAAGTAGAGCATTTGTTGGAATGTTTGGCTTTGGTAGCAGTATGCAGTTGACAAACAGAAGGCTTCTGTTGCTAAATAATGAATGATAATTAACACATTATCTTGCCTTTATGTCTATTCAAAGAAGGAGGCAAAATGAGCTGCTGTTCGTCTAAGCTTTCTTGAATTGTGTTCTTACAGTTAGTTTTAACTCATTCACAGTATGAAGGCAATTGAAATAAGCCTGGTGCTAGTAGCTGATATTCATCAGGAAAGTGTTTGGAGAAGCCATATGGCAATGGGCGTAAGGTTGTTAAGTTTCAAAGCTACTGGAAGTATAATTCTGTCATTTTTCATTTATTCAGTAGTGGCAGCAGATGGGAGAAAACATGGTTCACGTCAGCATGAGTTTCCTGAAACAGAAATAGGCAGAACAAGGAGGGAGGAGGTATTTTACCTCTGGAAAAATCGGTACCAAAATACCAGTGTGTTGTAGGGATGGGCAAACATTTACAGGAGGCCCTTTTCTATCATTTTTGAGTCACTATATATGCTATATCACGTCTGATATGTCAGTGAGTGATACGTCTCTTTAACTCAACCTGAAAGTGTGGTTAGAATGAAAAATAGTGTAACAAAGCACAGCACTAACAAAAAAGGAATTGAAATGAGTGGTTTTCTTTCCTTTCCCTTTATTAAAGGGCAGGATGCTTTTTTTAACTATGCAGGAACACATTTTGTGAAACAGAAGTTAGGAATTTGCAGCACCAGTGCAAAACACTTATGACCAGAGGTCCTTGCTGGAGTTCAGTGCCGTAAGAAAGGTGACCCATTAGCCATCCTTGTCACAGAATCACAGAACAACTGAGGTTGGAAGGAACCTCTGAACGTCATCTGGTCCAACCCCCCTGCTCAAGAAAGGTCACCCAGAGCAGCTTGCCCATGACCATGTCCAGATGGCTTCTGAAGATCTCCAAGGAGGGAACTCCACAACCTCTCTGGGCAGCCTGTGCCAGTGCTCTGTCACCTGCAAAGTAAAGAAATGCTTCCTGATGTTGAGATGGAACCTCCTGTGTTCCAGTTTGTGCCCATTGCCTCTTGTCCTGGCAGGGGCAGCACTAAAAAGAGCCTGGCTCTGGCTTCTTTGCTTCCTCCCTTCAGGTATTTAGGTACATTGACAAGAGCCCCCTGAGCCTGCTCTTCTCCTGGCTGAGCAGTCCCAGCTCTCTCAGCCTCCTCGTGAGAGAAGTGCTCCAGTCCCTTCATCATCTCGGTGGCCTTAAGCTGGACTCTTTCCAATATGTCCATGTCACCCTACCCAAGGTGGAGCCATCTCAACACAAGGGCTGTGAGGACTGAAATAGCATGATCCTGATAGCTTGGAATAATAAAATGTGTAATTTTGCAAAATGAGACTGTACTGCATTCACTGGGAGCTTTTACACAGAAGCGTGGAAGGAAGCCAGGTCAGTTATGCAAGGGTTGTCGTTTAAAGTAACAGGTATTTCTGTTGTACAGAAGTGAAAAAACAAAGTGCTGAAATTTTAACGTGGCATTTAGGGCTCCCAAAAAAAGCTTCACCTGGCTCTGTCTTGTGGCTGCACTGGGTGCCTACAAACCCAGGTGACTGCTGGCACATGACTGGAGCACGGCAGTAGTGCTGCAGTGCCTCTTTCCTCAGCCCCCTGGAGATGGCAACTGAATGACAGCACCTCAAACAGACCAGAGGAAAGTAAATGCTAATTAATAACGAATGATGTCTCATGTCAGAAGTGCTTAAATAGTGAAGTATCTCTCCATGTAGATCTATTTGAATTCATTGTCGTTGTCATGTTGTTTATTCACATTTTGTGAATAAATTTGTTGTTTATTCACATTTGGACTACCCTGGTTCTGCACAAAACAGGAAGTTTGAGATCGGTTTTGATAACATTTGGTACAAGATAGTTGTTGACATTTTTAAAAGCAATCTGCTCTGTTTGGTTTATGTGAATTTTATTAAGACATCCAAGGAAAATGAATTAGTTTCAAAGACTAATAGATGTACATTTGTGTCAGTCTGGCAACTGTCTTTTATAGGGACCTTTAAAATTGTAACTGATACTTGGACTTAATATATTTCCATTTGAATGATTAAGTTCTAAATTGAGTTACTTACAAAACAGATTGATACATATTATTGTACAGATACTAACTGGATAACAGAAATCAAACATTTTTATAAATTATAAAAACAGAATATTTGCTGCAAAGGGAAACATTTAAACCCTCGTTTGTACATACTTATTTGTTTGAAGAAAACAGCTCACAGTTCTATATTTGAACTTATTTTCACATCCAGTTAATATATATCTTGTTTGTGACTTTTAACAGTTTGGAGCAACCATGTATATAATAACCAAAAACTTGTAACTCCCCTATTTCATATTACAGTTCCATCTTAGTTACCAGTGGGTTTTTGTTCCTTGAGTTACTCTATAGTTCCCTTTCAAGAGTATTCTGCTCTTATTATTACTTTGCTATAATTAGTAATCAGAGTGACAGAAAATTGTTTTCAGCTGTAATAACAAATTTGGCAATGTAAGTTTTGCTAGAGGACATGGATAGCTTAAACCCAACTTGTGGCTTGGTGATACTTGTGATGACCTCCAGACTCCAATTTTATATATTGTATTGAGAGTCTAACCATATGTCATTCAAATTCTTCCCGTTTTTCTTTTTTGTTAGTTTTTGCATTTCTTTTTTTTTTTTTTTTTTCTCTAATACATGCAACCTCTCTTTTACCCCAAAGTGAATTTACATTTTTTTTATTTGGTAAAAGAGCTGAAGGGCTTGTATTTGACACACATTTCCATACTCCTCCTTTTTGCTGATCTTACATTACTGAAATCAAATATACTGATTTCAATACCACACCACTTCAAGACACTTGTCCCACTCAGGCCACTTGGCAGGTTGCATTATGATGCTAAAACATTTACAACTAAGAAGTCAGTCACATTATTTTTGATGGACATAGTGCTGTATAGGCGTTGAATCCATCAACGCCTATACAGAAGAAACTAGAAGGTATTGTCTATTTGCATTGCAACCAGTTAATAAGCTTGGTCAACAAGGGAGAAATCCCACCTTGCTGTATATGGCAGTTCTCCCTTCTAATTATAGACACTCTGTCTGCTGAAAAGCTGGTTTTCTTCCTTCAGGTAGGAATATAAGATTGCTAGGTCATGGAGAATTTTCTGATATGCTGAAACTAATCTTGATCCGCTACTGGAGTGTTTATGAACACTCATTTCTCAAGGTCTAACCAGGTAGAAAAGGGATTCCCAGACCCTAGTTTTCTGTTATAATTAGGCAGTACTCAGCTCCTCAGCCCACAACACCAAGTCTCAAAGCCCTGAAAGCCCTGATCTGCCAAACCTGAGCTGGTGCACACTAAAATCCAGGAAATGTTATATCAAACCATTCTCCTGAAGAACTGCAAGATGCCATTGTACATGCAAATCTGCAAAACAAAATTCTCAATACATCTTCATGAACTACTGTAGAAAACTGACAGCAGTATGAAAAGAAGTACCTAATATCCTCACAACTATAATGTATGTATTAGAAGCCTAGCTAATATGATCACTACACAGCTGCATTATGATAAGGAAACATATAAGAACTCTATATGAGTTAAGGTATTTTGTAAATAATAAATTATTTCATCCAGTTAATACCCACTTTTTTTTTTTAACTTCTTGATCTGAGCATTGCTACTTTTGAACAATGACTGTTCCTTTATCACATGATATATCTCTGATGTGTGTCATAACCTCTTTAAGTGGGAAAATGAGTACTAACTTTAAGTCCTTTCTGTGCTGTGTTCTTACAGACTACAACTGATGCGAGCACCAGTGAGAGTAAGAGCACCGATGACTATATAATAGTTTCCGAAGAAGACGAAAGAAGCAGAAGTG
Organism: Aythya fuligula; assembly: GCF_009819795.1. Lineage (NCBI taxonomy): Eukaryota > Metazoa > Chordata > Aves > Anseriformes > Anatidae > Aythya > Aythya fuligula. Next base: position 37,738,434 of record NC_045560.1, on the reverse strand, counting down.
CTGTCCCAGAGCCAGCGCAGTCCCTTCAGGCACACAAGGAAGCAGCAGTGAAGCCAGAAGCTCCGTCTCGTCCTTTGATATTCTCTGACCCGCTGATGGGCTCCATCTCAGCCTCCTCCAGCAACCTGAGTTCCAGCCCTGATGACAACAGTAGTAATAACAGCAAAGATTCTGACTTTGCTATTGTCAGCCCACTGGACATCTAATGGAAACTGGTTGGGAGAGGTTAGGAGGTCAGTTGGTATACCTCAGCTCAACTTCCTATGGTTCAATGGGCTGGATGGTTCTTTGGATTAGAAGGACAGAAAATAGATAAAGGTAACCCATTTCAGCTGCCAAAAGCCTAGGTAAAAAGAAATAATAAAAAATTTGTTTGCAACTCTTCAAAAAGAATATACACCTTGTAATGACTGCCTTAAATAAAAAAACAGTAAAACCCAGTTCTAATGTACAGTTATTCTTAGTTATAGAGCTATCTTACTTAGGAGCTTTGTTACTATAGAACTGCTTTCCCAAAATAGAATAGTATGTGCTAGGTACCATAATGGATTAGGAAATGTTTAGATTCTTGGCATCAGACCTGACGTGGCAAAGACAAGCTAGATTCAATGTCATCCTTTCAGAAAATGTGCTAGACTGGGTTTTCTGAATAGGCAAGAGTACTATTTCTTCAGAGACTGTGACTAGAGAAGTAGAAAATGTATATTAGAAAGATTAAAAGCATCATCCTGCCACTAGGCTTGTTCCCAGTTGAGGAATCCTAGTTTCTTTATTTTCATCCAACAGTAGCTTGAGATTTGTTAAATGCACAAGTTTGTGTAATTGTTCTTCAGCACTGTGTTAAAGTCGAATGTGTTACAAATTCATTGAGAATGGGGACCTATACAGCAGAGCCTTATTTTCCTTTGCCTACTTATTTCCCCGTGAGAGTTCCCAGGTCACCTCTTTTCCTCTTTGTCTGTCTGCTTGTATTCCCCTGGCATGAATTAATTTTGATGTTATTGAGATTACTGCCATCAAAGATTAGGTGCAAGGGAAATTACAGTATTTCATAGTGTAGACCTGAGCCAGATGAACTAAAACTAGCTTCAGTATGGTAACTTGTCAGGGAAGGATGCAAAGTGATATAAAATGCTCATAATTAAAAGCACTTAACATTTCATTAATATTATCTTCTATAGATTATGTTTACATATATGCCTATATGATTTCCACATTTCTAGTCAGAAAAAAAGAAAACAAAAACACATACTGGTGCAGCAGCGTTAACCAACAGGTGAAGTTTTAAATTAACTGCAGATCTTGTTCTTCTATGAAAAACTGTATTACTTTCCCATCAAGTATATAGTGCCTCTGATGATATTTATTTCAAGTAGATGAGATCTTTTTTTTTTTTTTTTTTACCCACTGATCCCCTTAAATCCTTTTGGAATTCACAAAAAAGAAGATGGTAGTCAGAGGAAGCCTGCCTATGCAGAACCTACACAAAAATAACCCAAGGAAGCAGTGCTAGAAAGTTACTCCATTTATAACAAGAGCACAAAAAATGCATTATTTAGTTTGAAGATACATATACAGTATACCATGCAAGAATTTTTTAACTGCATGTCAAAGCTAATGTTAATATGGTCTTAAAAATGGTAGTCATTTGCTGATTAGTCTGTAATTGTCAATGGAGTTAAGTACAGTATTCCAAAGATGAGGTGATGTGGTTTGCTGGTTTTAGATTTTACAAGGTCTGTGTCAGTGACTGAAACAAAGAGATAACTGTCATTATCTCGTGTAAGTACGTGGCTGCTGCCGTATCCTCACACATTCAGAAACCACCATGTAGTTCTTCTAAGATTTTTTGTGCCTTGTAAAATGATTAAATGGTGGAATGTTATGAGCAGGAATAGCATCGTGCATCTTTGTGAGAGGCTGGTGTGAACAGTCAGATGACTTTGTTTAGATGGACGATCTTAAATGCATAACATTTCGGAGAGGTGTTTATTGGGGGTTAGTTTTAAGCTTCATAGAAAATCACTTTGGAATTCAACATGCATGCCTGTCTTCAGGTTTATTTTATTTCCCTGAGTTTGCATGAATGCCAGGGGATTAGGTGGCTGTTGATTTATTTAAGTCTTTCAAGCTTTTCTAGCCTTAACCCATTCAGCAAGGCTTGTGCCACATCACCAACAAAGGGGAATCTGTTCAAGAGGTACCTATGAAAAGAGAAAAGAAATATTTTGGGGACAGAGAGAAAAGTTTTTATATTCTGTGTTACATAAGCCTTCAGAGATTCCAAAACTTTGGCAGGGGAAAATGTTTTTACTTTTTTTTATTACTTTTTTTTTTAAGAATCATTCTTTTCATTTCTGGTTGTTTGTTTCAGGGATCACATTGCTGTTTTCTTGAGCAGTCTCATTGCAAATGGAAGAGTGTGATTTGTACAGTTCTTTTATTTTTATAAGTTAGTTACATCTTCAGTATAGCATATTTTAAAACAGCGCTGGAAGTATATAAAGATTTTTGGAGTTTCTAACAAGTTTTCACTAAGCAGTGAATACCATTGAGCTGAATGCCTGTCATGCCATGGGATATAGTAAGATCCTCAGAAGCAGAGAGATGATTATACAAGGAAGATTAGAGCAAATTCCAGTAAATGAATCTGCTTTGGTTATACCATGTCCTTGCACATCACAAGTACGTTGTCTTTGATACTTAACCATAGTACAGAGATAGTTAAAATTTTATGTATTCGTTAAGTCAGAAGCCTGTAAGTTAGACAAAATGTCAAATCATCACCCTGTCTTGCCTTATATTAAGAATATACTGAGAAATAAGTTGTCATTTAAAATACAAGGTTATTTTTTTTCCCCAGAAATTACCTGCTTGTAATGTTTGTGGATACCAGTAATCAGAAAAAACATACACATTGCAAATTTCTGATGAAAACTAATATGGGTTTAAGATATGTATCTGAGACTGTTGTAGGGTATCTCACATCTGTAATTTTTATGAATGTTTAAAGTCTCTTGCATGTCATGTCAGTTTAATGTACTGCAGAAAGGCAGTATGATATTTTGACTGGGTATTCATTTAGTTGTGGAGCTTTGTATCTTTACTCTGGAAGAACATCTAGCCCGCTTTATTAAAGAAAGCGTTAACAAATTTTCTGGGCTGTGCTTGTGCTGTTTTCCCAAAAAAGGGGAAAAGCTTTTTTACTGGAATATGGGAAGTATGATTTCTCAAGACAAGGGTTATTAGAAACTTAAAACTATCTCATTATCTATATAAGCAGATAGATTATTAATATTTTATTCAGATTTTATGTATTTGATACAGGGAATCAAATTGCTTGTCATTTATCTAACCCAAGCAACACAGAACATTTCCTATTTACCATATTTATTGTATCTGAAAATAACATACAAGAATTTAAAATTGTGTAACTTTTCTGCGTTTTCATTAAACTTGGTACAGTTACATTATCTTGTCTCAGTCACAATCTCAGTATCTGTACAGTACTTTTCTGCATCTCAATACTTAAATGGACATTCTTAAATGGCTCTTGTGATTCTGCAGTGTGTTGTCCTCGTTAGATGGCACTGAGGCAGCTATTATAAAGATTAAATTTCAGATTAAAGGTCTTTATGGTATACTTGTGCTTGGCAGTTGCAATGTCATCTGTTCAAATAGGGACGTAGCAGTCCTGACTTGAACAGATTTCCACGTTCTGGGTCTCAGCCTTTAAAGAATACTTTTGATTTTGTGCTATATGTGTTGGTCTGGAATGAATGTAATGGTTTATTAGACTTGAAAAGGTGCAATTTCATAAAATAAACTTCATTTGGCTACAGAATAGCAATTACACTGTCTCATAATCTATGCTGTCCTTCTAAGAACGATTATATACAGTCGGCATTAGTATTTCCTGTGTTGCTGAATCTGCTAGACTCTTACTTTAGTAGTTAGCTAAATTTAGAGATGAAAGAGTATGAAAGAAGGCCATCGGAGAAACAGCAACTTGAAACATGCACATTGGCAACTTGTTTGCCTGCTGCTTGCAATATATTTAACCACTAAAACGGTGCTAGAGGTTTTAGATATGTGGGAGGATCCTGCAAGAGGTAAAGTGCATAACCCTAGAAGCAGAAGATGAGCAGGAAGGGATGCAACAGGGGACTTTTAAACTACAAATTGTTTAGGGAAGGAATCATCTCTGAATTTGTACAGAACTTCTCAAATAGTGTGTCGTAATTACAGACATTGTCAAAATTGGATTAATAACAGTGCGCTTATCGTTTCACCAGGTCCTGCTCTTTCAAACAGTGAGCTAGATGTAATCCAATAATAATAGCTCTGCTGATAGCAGCAGTTTCATATCGGAGAAGAATTTGGTCCCACACTGCTGAAGTAAGTGCAATTGAGGAGCATTTAATAAATTAATTAAACAAAACAAAAAGAAACATGAAAATGGGACAATGTTGCTGAATACAAAAAGCTGTGTTTACCTCAAGGTACACATGAAGTATTTGCTGCAGTGCTCTGTATGTGTACCATGTACCTTGCTTGTACTTTTTACCTTATACCTTTCACCTATGTCAGGTAAGTTTGGGCAAACCTGTCTTTGTTTTTAACTTGCAAAATCATAGCTGATGCTTAACTGGAGGATACATTAAGATATATCAGCTGCAGAGGGAAGACACTGCTGTTCCACATGCTATGAATGGTAAGGATTTGATCCTTCAAGTCCCACTTTCACTGTCTTCTTGGGTGGCAACATGAACAACCTTGTAAGCACTATCAGAGGCTTGATGGAAGCTCTGCTGCTGAAGTTGTCACGTGCAGTCACAGAGCTTGGAGCTGAGAACGTTTTCACAGCTTTGCCTTTCACGGCAATTTTTAGGGACTGGCAAGATGAGGTTGCTCTGAATTTTTAAGTAGTACAAAGAAGCATTCAAAGATGCTATAAATTATCATGTCAGTATTTGAGGCCTTTTAGAATATAAATTGCTACATACTTTTGAGAGAGAAGAATAGTTGTCACAATATCTTGATCTCCTACCTGCTGTGTTAATTGAATCCAGGGGACAGGGGGAATATAGTAGCAATTTCAGATCCACATTAAATTCTTCTTTAAAATGAGAAAAAATACAAAGCACACAGATACTAAAAGGCAGATTCTCAGAAATACCATTTAGCTTACTAAATAATACATACCTCTGTGCAATACTCAGGAATGTGCAACATTTTTAATCCATAAATAGAGGAACTTGCAACAGCCTGGAACACATGGCAAAAATGTACATGAATGCAAGCCTGTTCCTAAAAACATTTTTAAAGATCCATGGATTAAAATACATAAAAATTATGTTATGTATGTATATATATATAGAGAGAGAGTTTTAATAAGCAAAAAGCTTTTTTAGTCTTGCAAAGATTATCAGATTTTGGTAAAGATTCACCTGGCTCAGAAAAGTGCTAAGTTTTCTTTAAAATCTGATTATTTTTTGTCCCACCATGCATGATTCCCATTAGCACTGACACTGATGTCTGGATTGCTGCAGTATTTGCTCCCACATCCAAGTGTAATACCCAGCAGCAGGCCAGCGGCTGAGCAGAATTATGGTATGTCTCAGTGTGAGCACTCTGGACATTACTTTCTCCAGTTACTGACTTAATCACGTATTAGTGCCTTTCAGTCTCTACCTGTGCTTTATCTGAAGGTGTTGTTTTTCAATCTTTGTAAGGCATGCAAGACTTCTGGCATCACATGCATTGTACATGCAGCAATGAAACTCCAGCCTCCAGGTGGTACCACAGGGCAAATTATGATGGAACCTAAAGGTTGGTGTCCAGGACCATGATGTACTTCTTGTGTTTCAGAATTATGCTTCAGGTCAATAACTTTCAAAATCTGGAGAAAATTAATTCCAATATGGTGAACAATGAACTGCACACGATTACTAAGTTGTGAAGAAGTTGTGATGGATGGGGGAGCTCCCCAGCAGACCCTCTTTCTAAATGCCTTTAATTTTCATTTCCCACGGTCTAGCCCATCTGGCAGTATTGTGATACTGGTCATAACCCGTTAAAGCTTGAGCTGTTTAATTTTCTGAATAGATGAGTCCTCAGTCACTGTGATCAAAGTTAAATGTTCCTCATCTGAGGACTCCAGTACCCTCTGCCTGAAGCCTGGCTGCCAGCCCAGCCAGGGTGCTCCTTGTTCTATTGAAAATCTGAAATCCTACGTAAATCTCACCATACTTGTACAGGAGGTAGTATCTATATTCACTCTTCATAATTTTCCTGTGGTTAGCTTTATTGTAAGCTTGATTACCTAATATTTTTTCTATCCACACTTTCTTACAAACAGGGTAAAAGAAAAAAAAGGGGGAGGGGGGAGAGAAAAATATTGTCTTATCAGGAGTATCTTAGGTGAGGATTTGGGGTTCTTTTACCTGTAAAACAGCCTAGGTATACTTAAACTATGGCTATGAAGAATAATTCTGATCTGTCTTAACATTGCTGAGACAAAACATTGATTTCTCCAAAATTTTCCTTCTACTTAGTGAGTGGCTCTTGTGTTAAGCACTGACATTACAAAACTATAAAGGGGAATGGTGCATATTTTCCTGTGGCCACCTCACACTGGTGTGTGCCCCCACTGTGTGGGGCACAGGAGGGCTTTTCTGTGTGCAGGGGCCACAGTATTGCTAGCAAGGTGGAGGGGCAAAAGATGGACATTAATGTTTGCTGCCTTTGTGTATCTTTAAGCTTCAGCTTAAATAAAATAAATAAATAAATAAATAAATAAATAAATAAATAAATAAATAAATAAACAAACAAACGGAAAGCAGTTGCCAAGCATCATTAACCACGCCAGCATTGCAATCACTACAATGTGCTTTCCTCAGTGGTTTCTTTCTGCGGGATGAAAAATTTACATTGTAGAGTCACTTTAAAATAAGAAAGAAAAATCTCCTTTTTCACATTTTGGCATTTTTTTTACTGTATGGGAAAAAAATGTTTAAGAAATATTGTTTGTGTAAGTCTGCAGAGAGACTGCATCAACTTTGCTCCTCTTTCCCTGTATTGATCATGTTGAAGTAAGCTAAAAAGAGGAAGAGGGAGAGAAATAGCAACTTTAAAATGCTTGTAACCTTGTTCTTCTTACATAGTGGGATTAGTATGTTTGACTGAGTAAAATACCAGTATCTATTAAGACACGCTGGAGTGAGGCAAAATGTCTACATCCGTCAACTACATCTGCACAGAACTGTATTTTTTGTCAATGCCTATTTGGCACATCTGGCCTCAACAGAGAAGATTATTTGTAGAATATGGCTTTCGCGGATTTTCTCAAAGAAAGAAAGTCTGAACATGCTCTTGCTTACAAAAAATAAGCATAAAAATAAATAAGCAAAAAATAAATAAAGCCATAGTTTTCTGATGCTTGGTCTTTTCTAATACATTCTTCGTGATGCTTCTTTAAGGTATGGCAAGAGTTTATTTTCCCTCCTCTACCAGCCTAACTGCACCTGGGCATGTGCACAACCTGCACACCTTTGCCTTCTCCATGATTTATGAGAGTTTTGGTTGTAAAGCATCTGGGGCAAAATGTAACAAAGGATGTGAGGGTACAGTACATCAGTAAGGAATTAAATCTACGTCAGGAGGCTGGGCCTGGATGCATGATATGCCGAGGGGACCAACCCAGGCCAGTTTAAGATGGAGAGCTGCTCAGGGGAGCTGGCATCCTGTGTGCTGACAGCCAAAGCTGCCATTTTGTGGTGAGGAAGGTTTCTGGTGTCCCCCAGGAGTGGTCAGGAATAGTTTATACACTGAGGCAAACAGAGGTGTCTGTTGGATAGTTGTTTTTTGTAAATGCTTGTCTGTCTGCACTAACACCAAAACTATTAGCTCTGTGGTTGCCGTTCACCATATTCCGGGTGCAGGAGCATTGGTTTAATCGGAGGTGTTATCAGCCTGCTGGGCACTCTCCTGCCCAGCCTCCTCAGGCTGCCATGCCGAGCCAGGCCTCAGCTGCAGAGCCTGCTGCACAGACCTTGCCCTTCAGCACAGACCCGCCTGCCTGGGCCACACCGGCATGGGTGCAGAGCAGTGGTCCTGCCAGCCCCAGCCCCACACCAGCACGTTCAGACCAAAGTATGTTTCTCCTGACGCCAGCATCTGCTGGCCTAGATAACCACACGTGCTAATGGTTCGTCGCTGGGCTTGGGGTGGCAGTGCAACCCAGCGAGTCAGGGAACCGCTGCTGCTCTCCAGAAACAATTCCCCACAGCAGCCACAGAGGGTGGGGTCTTCATACTTCCGATATGTGTGTGTGTTAAAATTTGAGAATTTTAGAAGGATTGTAAGCTTATTATGAGCATTTTGCATATCAGTTATGTTGCTGCACGGGTGCTGCAGTAACCTGGATGCCACTGTCCTCCCCAGCTGCCTCTCTGCTCCTGTCCCATCAAAATAACACTGTGCTAGCACCTGTTGATCCTGTGTGCCACTCTGATTTAGGGTGCTTGGATGAAAATACAGGTCTTTGTATTGTGACCTAATACAGGTCTAGGGTCACTGGAAATGCTCCTTGCAACTGCAGCCCCTCAGCACTCTTGGCCTTATAGATGCTGCTGGCTACAATTTTAACTTGTAGGTTCAGAGGGCTGTGCATGAAACAGAGGCCTCCATATGTGTTAAAACTGTTTTACACCTCTACTGCAAGTTGCTTTCCACAGATACTCCCCCGTCGGGTCTCGCCACAGCTGCTAGCAACACAAAATCACATAGCAAAACCTGGCTGGCAGCGGTGGCGGCTTCTTGGAAGTTGATGCCTTGGTTCGGGGACAATGCAGCAGAGGGACTGTGAGCACTGTGGGTGCCCCTGCACCCTGGGGAACAGCAGACACTTGAACTGGTGTCACCAGGGCCGCTACCAGGGTTGGCGGTGCAGGGCCAGCATGCACCCAGCCCAGCAGCTGCTGCCACATCCATCTCAAGGGATCGATGCTATGCTTCATGTCAGACCCACTCGCCTTGCCCCAGCCATATGGCAAGGAGCATCGATCACTTCTAAGGGGCTGCTGTCGTGGTAATGGCAACTTTATGTAGGATTTCAGAGTGAGCAGGCACTGGGCTTCCTACAGGCTGATGCTGTTTAAATTTTTGTTAATGTGTATATCCTTCAATTAGGCTGCAGGGTGAAAGGTTTCCATTTTGGCTGTAGATGATTTCTTGCTGAAAATCTTCACAGAACTGTTACTGGGACTTGAGCTCTAAAAGACCTCTAAGCTTTTTTTTTCCTCTCTCTCTTTCTCTCTCTCCTTCTCTCTCTCTATCTGTTCTTCACTCTTTCAAAACCAGGATGTGTGGGGTTTTGCTGTTGCTTTTCTTTTTTCTTTTTTCTTTTTTTTTCTTAAGGTGCAGAGACCCACCTTCCCAGTCTGCATCTGAGCAAGGCAACAGGGTGCACACCCTGTGTGCCATCTCCTCCAAAACCAACCTTTTCCCAGGCTTTCTTGGCAGCACAAAATGTGCACAGCCTCCAAATTTCTCCCTGAACCAGACATCTCAATAAGCTAAGCGTGAAGAATTCCGTTATTAAATATCTTCTGCAGAAAGGCAGTGGGGCCGTGTGCTCTGCCCTGCAGCCTGGAAATGCCTGAGAGCAGAATAAATCAGTGCTGTCTTGGAGCGAGGTGACCTGAAACAACATTAAAACAGATCTTGAAATTGTGGAAAGGGGAAAGACTTTGCATAAGTTCATAGTCACTGCTGACTTTTTTGTTTTGAATAGATTTTCATCAGTAAATAAGAATTTCACTGAGAAACTATCTGCTCAGGTTGTTGTTGTGGAGGCCAGGTTTTAACACCATAATTACTGCTGTATCGAGAGCTTTCCTGAATTTCCTTGTGTTGTTTTTCATATTGCCTAATGAGTGTGACAAAGAGATTTCTCTGAAAATGCTTGTGCAATATTGATTATAGGAGGATAATTTTAGGAATGTTTGTTAACTAGAACATGTTTTCTGTTGTGTAAAACGTACTTTTTTCTAAAAAAAACACTGTGTAGTGACTTGTGATTCTGTGGCCTGAGGATGAGTTTTTCTAAAGTAAAGGGTGTGGGAGGGAAAGAGAGAAACTAACTGTACCATGATAATGAAGGGTGAGTGAGAGCAATGTGAAGATTGTTGACTCTAGTTGCCTTGAAATAGACTTACAAACAGCTCAAAGAATAAATTTAAATACACATGAATAACAAATGCATTAGTCACATTAGGGTTTAATGAAGTGTTTGTGAAATAGCAGCTTCATAGGACTGTCCCTTCAAGAATAATTCACTAAGATGGATCTGACAGCACATTCTTGTTTTCCTTTGTCTGGTGTAGAGGCTGCTTAGGAAGGGCAATGAGGACAGGGTAACCATCATTGCTTTAGGGTTAGCAATCAACTGCAGAAAGAAAGATAGACTTTCTGTGGTATCTGTGCCTTGCCAGATGCTATTTTATCTTCAGTTATCTTATAGAGGCCATTAAAATTAACAGCAGAGCCTACACTGAGCTCAGACCTTCACACAGCTCTTGGTAGGAACAGTGCAAGGAATAGGGTGGCAGGGGCAGTTGTTTCACAACAAATGAACACTGCCAAAGAGTTACCTTTTAATCTCCTCAATGCCAGGCAAAACACTGCCTTTTCTCTTCCACTTCAGACTCCTACTCACATTGTTGTCTTCCCCGGATGACCTGTGACTAGGGAACCTGTGATTCTCCGGGGACGAACACTGGACAACACACCGCACACCCATACCAGTCACATCAAGGTCTATCAGGTACCCAAGTGTGGCACAGGGTATCAGGGAGTCAAACACTCCAGTTTCCAGGTAGGAGAAGACCAATGTAGAAATTCAATCAGCAAGCCAGAAGTCTGGCTGGACATCCAGTGGGCAGAACTGCACTGAGCAAGAGAAGGGCCTGGTTGCTCTTGGGTTTGGTTGTGACCACGGGTAATCTGCATGGGTGTGATGCTGTCGTCGGACCAGACAGAGTTGTCATCTGAATGGGTCAGGTGCCTAAATACCACTGAAATGGGCATTTTGATTTAACAGCTGAGGTGCTTTGTTGCTTCTGAAAATATTGCTGGCAGCTTTGAAAATCTTATTGTAGCTGTTCTGTACACCATGTTCCAAGCTCTGTAAGGTGTCATTATAGCTCTTCCTTAATAGGTTGGAGAGCTGGGCGATCACCAACCGCATGAAGTTCAATAAGAGCAAGTGCCGGGTCCTGCACCTGGGACGGGGAAACCCTGGCTGCACGTACAGACTGGGCGATGAGACGCTGGAGAGCAGCCTAGAAGAGAGGGATCTGGGGGTCGTGGTAGACAGCAAGTTGAATATGAGCCAGCAGTGTGCCCTGGCAGCCAGGAGGGCCAATCGTGTCCTGGGGTGCATCAAGCACGGCATCGCTAGTAGGTCAAGGGAGGTGATTGTCCCACTCTACTCTGCGCTGGTGCGGCCTCACCTCGAGTACTGTGTGCAGTTCTGGGCACCACAGTATAAAAAGGACATGAAACTGTTGGAAAGTGTCCAGAGGAGGGCTACGAAGATGGTGAAAGGCCTGGAGGGGAAGACGTACGAAGAACGGCTGAGGTCACTGGGCCTGTTCAGCCTGGAGAAGAGGAGGCTGAGGGGAGACCTCATCACAGTCTACAACTTCCTCGTAAGGGGGTGTCGAGAGGCAGGAGACCTTTTCTCCATTAACACCAGTGACAGGACCCATGGGAACGGGGTTAAGCTGAGGCAGGGGAAATTTAGGCTTGACATCAGGAGGGGGTTCTTCACAGAGAGGGTGGTTGCACACTGGAACAGGCTCCCCAGGGAAGTGGTCACTGCACCGAGCCTGTCTGAATTTAAGAAGAGATTGGACTGTGCACTTAGTCACATGGTCTGAACTTTTGGGTAGACCTGTGTGGTGTCAAGAGTTGGACTTGATGATCCTTAAGGGTCCCTTCCAACTCAGGATATTCTATGATTCTATGATTCTATGATTCTATAATATTACATAACAAATGCAAGCAAAATAGTATCCTCTATTGCAAAGGTAATGCAAAGACCCTGCTTTACTTCATCTTGATAGTTTGAGTGGGTTTATTGATTATGGCATTTCTGAGGACTATAGACTTAGAAATTAAAAAAAAAATGCTGCAGAAGTAAGTTTAAAGGTACTCTGGGTATATCATTAGTGTCGCATACTTGTTGGACCCTTGTATTGACTGCATTAAAAAGCTGCAATGGCTCAGATGCTGAGAATATGGCTGCTACTCTCTGCTTTGATTGTCTACAGAATTTGAGAATTGAATATTGTTCATATTTGAACAATGTCCTGCATCAAAGGTGCATGCAGCAAAAGTAAATGGACGAGCCTATGTTTGCTATGTATAAATAACGTTTCTGTCCAAACAAATCATTCTGTGGCAGCAATAACTTTCTGGGTATGGAAATATTGACTGATGGATGTGTGGCTTCTTCAGAATTATCACTTGCCTATGTGTAATAATGCAGAGAATATAGACAGTGCCTACTGTTTGCCAATGACTGGAAAAGTAATTCATGTTGTAGGTTACCTTTGTGGGTTTTTTAACAATGAAGGCTGGACTGGCTTTATGCCTTCATTAAGAAATAAATCCAGTGCAGACAAAAAAGGGTGCTGGATATGTCAGCCTCTGTACCGTTATGTGCCAATTTAGCCAATATCGTGTCATAAAATCTCTCTGCAGCATGAGAATGAAAGAATTTAGAGCAGGTTCTTTTCCTCGGAGTCTTTCATAAAAACCTCAACAAAGCATAACTCCAAATCTTTGCAGTTCAACCTATACTGCAAAAAGGGAAAAGTACTTTTGTGCATATGTGTAGTTTGTTATTGGGGAAGGGGAGGGGAAGGATATTTTTACCTAAAAGTGCTGAATTTTGCTTGAATTCCTTAGTTCATTTACTTTGCTGGACAGCAAGTTTTCTGGAGAAAAAAAAAAAAAAAAAAAAAAAAAAAAAAAAAAAAAGAATTGTAAAAGTACATAACAAATATGCTATGCTTTGTTATCTGAATCTGTAAATCAAGATTTGTCCTTGTAGAAAGTCTGAGAATATGTGTGAGCTCTAGCACATGGGATGTCTCTACATAAATCTCCCTTAGGTTAGAAAGCTCTAACATTAACAGAGGACCTAGTATCTTTGGGGAGCATAAGCAAGCCTTTATGCAGCAATGAAAGTTTTTGGACAAAGATGACCTGTTCAAGATCAAAATCCAACCTGCTTCCAATTGAGAGAATTTGGCAGTAACTCTATTTTAAGTTGTTCCCTTTGTATGTAATGAAAACCCTCACTAAAACAACAAATAACTAGTTTCCAATGTTTACATCATCACAATCACAGGGAGGACTGTTCCTTAAGCTATTAGCTACTTTTAAAATGCAAATGCTTCAGTGTGTTTGATACAGTAAGATTTTTAGGATGTGAAAAACCTACTGCCCAATGTCTAACATCATTGAACTGATCTTTTGCTATGCCGTCTAGCTGCCAATTGCAATGTTATAAACAAGCTGCCCATTCTTTCATATCTGAAAGGAACAACATCCATAATGGGCCTCCCAATCTCCGTTTTATTTGTCTTTTAGTAAAAGACAGGTTTCAGCACAGGGCACAGATATTATTTTGCTGGACCTGATTTTCATTTCTTTTGGGGAGGAGGAGGAATGGGACAACTCCCTTTATGATGGAGAAGGCTCCTGCCAACATTGCTGGAGGTGTTCTTAGGGCATAGAGAGCTGTGTCCAAGGGCATTCCTGGAGAGCATGCCGCAAAGATCAGATCAAGAAATATGTTTTGGAGCAAAGAATTATAAAAACAGAATGACAACTAACATGCCATTTCCCCCAGTTCTTTTCTTCTACCTTCTTATGTGTTTGCTTGCTATTATTGTGTTTCTTACAGAATGGCCCATTTCACTACTAATGGTAGGAAGCCTTCACCTTTCAGATACTATTATAAATTAAACATATGAGGGTGTTTTAGCAGTTTCATCACCTGCTGAGGGTGTCCTTGATGATGCACTCTAATGTGTGTCCTTCAGGAAGTGGGGAGATGTCATTCTTGCACGTTATCTCTCTGTGTTTCCTGTAAGGCTCGGCATGTTGGTTGGGGTAAACAAGGGTACACCCAGACTGTTGCTGCAGGTTACTACACGTTTAAATAGCAGGTAGTTCACGCTGTTTGTGTATGAAGTTTCAGTTCCTTACTAGAGTACCAAGTCTTGAAACTTGGCTTACACACTTCTGCAGTACTTGGGAAAAGGCATGTTTCTCTAGGAAAGGTTCCTTAGGCAAATAAATATCTTTATGCTTTGATTATAAATTCTGTACGTTTAATAATGTCTGTTGACAGGGAATTTCAAATAAAACTAGAGGAAATGCAAACAGTACTTGTTCCTTTTCATGAGAAAGTTTCTAAGACCATATAAATAACTTGTTAGAAGATCCCTCTCAGCTAACAGACCTCCAGAAATCAGGGCACTGATCTGTAAACTTCACATCTTTTTTTTTTTTTCCTTAATTTTAATTTCCTTAATTCCTCTATTATTTCCTGGACAAATAATAGAATCAAGGCTTTACTGCCTCTCCATAGATGGTAAGCACTGGAGAGAATGGTAGAGGCAAAGAGGCTGTCCCTTGCTTTGTCATGCCGAGAATGTCACCGTTCGTGTGCAGCCTAAACCTTGCATTAATCTCTGAACTCTGCTGGCTTTATTTCCACATGGACAGGGAGCTTGGGCTCTGGAGTCCTTCTTCCAAAACGGTGCAGCTGCATCAATATCACTGATTATTGTATTTTAGATCCCATGTAAATCCCATGTGTTCTCTTGACAAATAAGGATTTTCCTCTAGGCTCTGCTCAACGTACTGATGCACACAAGCGAAGGACCTGTGCACATCACAGTCCCTGCGATACAGCTGTCACATTGAGAGTACAGGAAGAGGAGACCTGTCGCTGCTCTTTTTGCAACAAAGAATTCAGAAGTTGCAGAGAGGAAGCAGTCAACCTCTCGGCATTGTTACCTAATTCTCCACCCTTCTGAAAAGAAAAATAAACAGCTAAGTCTGCTCAAAAGGCAGCGATGGGATGCACAATTTCCACCTTGGTCTGCGTTTTCAGAAGACTCCCCGGTGGTTGCCACTAAGGGCTTTTGAGTTTCCTTTTTTACATTTAATGTTAGAGGAATAATATTAATGGAGTTTGAGTTTTTGTTTGCTCATTAGGCAGTCAGCAGGAGCTCACTTAATGGAGCACAAACTCACAGTTATTACATTAGCACTTAATTATTCGGCGCTGACATCGCAGCATCTTCACAGCAGGCACCTTTGTGAGTCGAAAGGGGTGCGTTTCCCTTCAGCTCCGTACATTGATAGCAAAATGGGGTAACAAGAGGGGCTGGAGGCCGTGCTGGAGCGGACTGATCCTGCTTTACTGAATGTAGCTTGTATGCAAAAAAGAGGCCCTCAGCACAGAGCTTGAGCCACGGGAAGTTATTGTGAAATAGGGCAGCTACAAGGAAGAGTAATCAGGGGAGAAGAGCTAGCAGTAAAAATGTCACATTGCTGTACAACTGCAGTCACCAAGATATTTTTAGGTTGTTTAATAGATAGAGAGGAAGGGAGGGATGGGTGTTTTTGCAGCGGTAAAAAATTGCTCAGGTGAATTTCCTGATATCTTAATTATTGTGTTGATCCACAGGTAAAACAAACACCATGAAGCTGCTGATTTTCAATGAGCTAGTTTCTAGTAGAGCCTTCTATGGAACTCTTGGGGAGTTAGCTCATTCTGGAGTCTTTTCCAAACAAAAAAACATAGAATGCGTAGGTGACACAAGCCAGGCTATCCCATCTCTGCAAAGCAATAGTACAGGAGATTGCTATTTTCTAACCAAACCTTTGAACTTTTTTATGGTGTAGCTTTAATATTTATCAGGCATAGCAAAAGCTAGAGGCCATGAGGTGTATGATCTGATCAGATCTGACGTTGTATTTAGTACCTGTTAACAACTGCACTGCCAAAGCCAGTCATTGTTCAGGCAGTAATATCAGGGCCCTGGTGAGTTAGGGTGAGATTCGATGGTGCTTAGCTCTGCAAAGCCACACTCCGGATCTGTAGAGAAAATGTGGAAGAGCAGAAGGAAAAGAGCCAGGGATATTTTGCTCAAGATTGTTTGTTGTTCTGCGCAGAAGAATATGTTCTCTCAGTGCTTTCTCATGGGAAAGGGAAAATCTCTTTGGGCAAAATTGTCCTTTATGGACATGGCTGGCAGATTTGCCTCTGGTTACTCAGCAGCACATGACTGCAGATAAGTGACTACTCTGAACGTAAGGGAGCAGCTTTTGCAGAGAGTCCCGAACGCAGACCATGAGGCATCATAGCGCTTCAGTGTTAAGATTGTACCTTGACTGGGGAATTTGTACTCGCCGTGGTGAGATGGAGACCTGCAAAGTTTGTAGCTATGACTTCACAGACTATGCTTGTTGCTGTGAGAAGCTGAGATATTTAGAGACAATTTTAAAGAGTGATGTGCACAGGCAGAAACAGCTTTGTCCTGTTAATGTTATCAAGGTGCCCCATGCTAGCTTTCCTTAAAGAGATGCCTTCATTGGAAGTTTAACCTAGATGATTGGCATTTGGGTGTAAGCACCTGGAATAGCTAAATTCAGGTGTAAGGAACTGCACTTTAAAGCTGGAGTGCACGGTGTTATCCTAATTGATCTTTTGGGACTTAAGGCATTCTGCAACCACAGTATCTTCTTAACATCAACTCAAAGTCATCTAACGACTTCTTTTTTCTCTCCCTGCAATTTTTATTTATTTTCATAAAGTTGTCCAGCCACATGGTTTTTAAAGTTGTCCAGCCTCATGATTTTAATTCACTTATTTAGTAAACCGTTTCTGGCTTTCTGTCTATAGCTTTGTTCCAGTGGAAAAAAAGCTATAAACAGCAAAGGATGGTAATGACCTGTACCAGCAGCTGGCATGAATGCAGATCTATTTATGAGAAAAGGAGGAGGTGGCTGATAAACCCACGACGTACTCGGGCAGTCCCTGTGGCCAGCCGCCCATTACCTCGAGAAATCTGAGCAGCTTCGGCTGCGTGTGGCTGGGCTTTGATAGCTGTGTACGACTTCTCCAGCTTTTTAGACCAGCAGGTGTTAGCTGTGCCACAGCAGGAGATAGACAGAGGTCAGGCCTGCCACAAGGAGGACAGGAAAATGCAGCTCAGGGTTGTCTGCCTCCCCTGGTACTAGCCGTGATCGAGTCAGTTCTTAAGTGCCACCTGGGGAAATCTGCCACGTAGCTGTCCGTGCGTGGTGAGGAATAAAGGAGGATTATATACTGCAGCCATCAGGGCAACCCAGCTAAAAGGTCTTCTGGCACCCCTCTGAGTGTACCTGCTTACCCCGTAAAGAGTTCACTCTTCACCTGTAGGAGTGACAGTAGGACGGTTGTGAAGTGGTACATGCCAGAACGGTGCCAAAGCACACCAGAGATGCATCACGAGGTTTTTATCATTCCCACCTATGTGAATAATGCTTTTGTTTTTTTCTTTTTGCAGCTGCTGCTTTTCAGAAGTCAGTATATGTTATCAGTGGATGGGGAAAACCACTAAGCGGAGAACAACGCTTAATAACGAAAGTGCAGAAGTGAGACCAGCAGTGGTATTTTTCTGACTTTCAAGTTTCCCACAATGTGCAGAATGCCCCCCGAGTTTTATGCTTTGTATTTTGTACCTCCACTTTGCCTCCCACCTAAAAACAGAACCTTTTATGTTCTCTTTGTTCGTTCTGCTCTGACGTCAGGCAAAATTGTGACTTGTGGCCTTTTAGGGTTGTGACCAACGTTTCCTAACAGCGCATTAGCCCAAGCTATTTTATGCGTTATTTCACCACACTGAGATGAAACAATTAACAGCAAGCTGATTGCAAATGTAACAGCTCTACTATACCAGTGCTCTGCCTTGGGAATTCATCTGCTTCCTTAACTTGCTGCAGCAAAAGCCTCATCTTCATTGCTTACACATGTGCAAAGAGATGGCTAATAGAGCTGTTGTCATCTTTGTTGCAAATGAGACTTCTACATTCAGGAGCTATGGTCTCAAGAGTGCTGTTAATCATTTTAAAGCGTCCCTTTTGCTGCAAGCCCAAAGTAATGTAGACCGATCAAGAAACTGAGGTGAAAACAATCCGTGTGACAGATATGCCTATGGCCCATAGATAATGGAGGGAGGAAAACTTCTTGCTTTCTGTAAACTTATATTTAGTGCTACTAAATGCTTAAAGAAAATTAATGTAGCTCCATAAAATGCTCAAATAGTAAGCCTTTCCTTCAGAGGGACACACTTCCCTCTAACATACTCCAGAGAATTGAAAGAGGGACCTTCAGGAAGGTGGCCCTCCCCTCCCATAGCACAAGATGCAGCCTGATCCTCTTACAGCTCCTCTGCATTTGTCTCTCTAATTTATTCCTGAGAGGCCGAGGCTAACAAGGGAGTGATAATTACATGCTGCCTGCCTTTATTAACCTTCAGTGACCCACTGCTGTCGGTGCGCTGGCTGGAGCCCCCCTCCCCACGCTGCAGGGAAGTGACAGAGGTGCTGCTGGTGCCCCAGTCGGTGGCTGCGGTCTCACAAGTGAGCACAGCCATCTGTGCTCCCTGTTGATCTAACACATGTAAAATATAAAATTAACATGATGAAAGCAGCCGGGGGCAGGTTAATTGGAAGCTGGAGACAGGCTTTTTCTTTCTCTATTCTTTTATTCTCCTGTTGTCTTACCGAGATCCTTTTAAAGATTTTTATCTGCTGCGCGGTGCTGCTTCTGAACAGTGCTGCTACTGTTCTTGCAGAAAGCCTTGACGTGCTTCTTCAGGATATTTAACTTTGGCACAGCAATCTCATATACAGTGAGTTACAGAGCTGTTACTAGCAGGAGTTAGTGCACTGTGGTTCATGTCCTCTGGGCTTCAAGAGAAACTGGGCTGAATCCCACAGGAAATTTAGGAGCTGCTTTCCAAACACCACTAGAGCGGAGGAGTGAGGACCTGCCTGCAGGCTGGTACTTCCCCCTCCAACAGAGAGTGGAGAGACAAATGTAGACCCCTTTTCATTTCTTTTTGCAGGTCAGTCTGATGATGTTTGCAGGTACACTGGCGTCTCTCCAGGAATCCTGGATTTAAGTGATGCTCAAGGATCAGCTGCCTTCTGATGGCTAATGGGAAATTGCAGCCACAGGAGTTCCATTCAGAAAATAGATGGGTTTCATACAGGTATATCAAACTTGGGAAAAAAAGGATAAAAAGGATATAAACATATTAAACGTTTATGTTTCAGTTGACCTGCTAGGCAGAACACGTAGGTGCTGCACTCTGTTCTCCAGCCCTTGCCCTGCCTTTGTGGCATCTGTGAGGAGAACAAGAACATTGTTTTCCTCTCCTTCATTCACTTCCAGTGGTTGTTGTCGTGACTGGCTAAGTCTCTACAGTTGTGGTGGGCGGTTTTGGGTTTGGGTTTTTTTTTCCTTTGGTTCTCTTCACAGAAGTCTTTCCACTTACTTGAAACTGAGCAGGATTATTTGATATGCTTTTGGTTGCTTTGGCTTTCATTTCCCTTTTGCCCTGCCTGAGTGCACAAAAGACTTTTTTTCTTTAGCTTCCACTCAGGCTGTGGATTCTGGGTGCATATGGACAACACAGCACAGTGCAGAAGCCTCCCAGCCTTCCACCATGGCAATGTCCATGGCTGGATGCCATGGACTGATGTTGACATGGCATTGTACCAGGGCCAGCTTTGCCTGTCTTATGAGACCATCCTTGAGACTGCAAGCTGAGAGACAGCAAGCAGTCATGTTCACACTCCTAGAGCAATGCAGACGTGCAGTAACATGGGCTAATTTAAATTATGTCCCTGGTTATCTTAGGAACCCACAGTGCGTCCTGCACAGCTAAGTGGCAGCTTACATCAGCAATGACTGAGCTGGCTGGAGCACTCTGCTGGACCTGCCCTCCAGCTCTGCAGAAAGCAGGACTTGCTCTTTTGGAAATGTTACCCCCATGCATCAATCACATTTTTTATAAGCCATTTTTTGCCTCTCTACTCTGACAGCTAATATTGTTAACATTAATTTATATAGATCTCTTTATCTTGTATAGCAAAAATGAGTATGCTGGTTTGAAAGTTATTAGACATATGAAAATGACTAATATTGGGTCTTCTTCAGGTTGTCTGGCAATGTCCTAGTTTCATCATTCGCTTGCAGTCCTTGATCATATTCCTATATAGTCTCCAATCCTGCAGTCCTAGAAGAATCTGAATCATTTCTGTCCAAAGACTACCGTTAATAGGAAGTTGAGACCTTATTCAACACCTTTATAACCTGTTTTTGCAAGCTATCCGCATGCAGAATGCCTCTGGTTCATGAGACTTCACAGTTTTCAAATGAAACTCCAGCTGTAACAGGGTCCACTACCTGACACAGGTACAAGAAATTTATAGCACTTTTAAGGGTTTACCCAGCCTAATTGTCTGTCTGGATTTGTTTTCAGTTTTTTAATGGATTCTTTTCCTTCCTGAATGATATTTTCCATACTTCCAAAATGCAATCAGTAAAGTTTAGTAAGTGTGCCAACAACCTAAGAGAAAGTAAATTTGAAGCAAATGACAAATGCTTCCCCTTCTGGCTAGGATGACATGCTATATATGCATAATGTACTGCCTCTGCTGGAAAGTGCAGAAAAGTACTTGCATTCTAGACATGAATTATCTATGTATATGTAAGATGGTTTCATTTGGTTTCATTTAAGTCTTCTTCCTACATGAATGTCTGGATTAACCCTAATTCACCAATCTTGTCCACACCAGCACATCTTTCTTCACTCCAAAGCAGCAGCTGAATAAGACTCTGAACAAGTTCTGAGTATATCTGCAAAGGTTGCTAAACTACTTTTAAATATTGGCACAAAGAAAGTATAGTTTTATCTTCAAGCAGGACCTCAGTTCCAGGAAGGTTAGTGAATGAGTGCAAGATAATCTATTTTGACTCTTTGTTTCTTCCTTTCATTCTGATATCCACATTTTAATTTCTATAAATGCAGGGTTGCACATGGTCAATGTGGCTGCCTTTTCATTGAATAGACTTCTGAAAATGGAAAAAAAAAAATAATAATAAAGTTAGGATGTATAGAAATGCAGTCTGAAGCTGTTTTAGTAACACTCTCTTCCACCCCACGCAAAAAAAAAAAAAAAAAAAAAAAAAAAAAAAAAAACAGTTTACTAATTTTGCTTAGCCATGAGGCATGGAGAAAAGAAGGAAGGTCACGGTATTTTAGGTAAGGAAATTCAAGGAAATAGACTAAAAAAGGAATGAATAATTCTATCAACACTTATTTGAGCAACATTGGTAGAAGTCCTTTAAGTGACCTCCACACAGCTTTTCTGAGGCATCCTTTTATACTCTTCTATAAGATTAAAGCTAACCTCCACAGCTTTAAATCTTCTCTTTCATAGATGCCATATGCTATCATTCTTGAAAATTCTTAAAAGAGAGCTGATTAGGGAGCCACCTTGAAGACATGACTTTACTGAGTCATCCAGTTTTGGAGATACTTAAAATTGTTGCTGGTTTCTGGGCATTTCTTCTGAAAGGGTGAATGAACTGATTAAGCTGAAACTGACATTGGGTCTTTACTGCCCACAGAACCAGCCACTGCCTCTAGTAAGAAGACAAAGCAGAAATGCTGCGGGCAGCTATTTTAACTATAATTTACCGAAGAGATTATGCAGGATTTGTCTGGCATTGAATCACGGGCTTGTGTAACCACCAGATGTAAGTGAAATAGTGTCTGGAATAAAATGCTGCATTTTCACCAATAAACACAATATATTATTGAAGATAATGCTACCGTTACCTATATTTGGGCTATGCACCAGTAGCATCCTCCCCATCTCCCCAGTCTGTGCCAGGGGCCACTCTCATACCCAGGCTCTGCAGGTCTGGTGCCATGAAGGGCTGCTGCTGAGGCCCCCACACATGCCTGCTCTTAGGCTGTGCTCAGAGACAGTGTCTCTTGATGTCTGCAGAGATCAAGTCTTGCTGTTTGATGCCTTGAAGAGGGCACCAGTAGCCTCCCCCAGCTCATGTCAGTTCCTGCACCTCTATCCTTGCACCTGGGCTCTCCAGGGAGCAACACATGTGAGACCTCCCCCAGAGGGAAGGTGCACCCTGGGGGAGTGTGGAGAAAGGGGGGCATCCTGCAAGCAGGGACACAGTCCATGGGCCAGTGACTTTTGTTTTGTCCTCCAGTGGCTGCTGAGAAAATCTGCAAGCAGACAGGGAAGCAGGGCATAAAGCTGCTGTCTCAGGCCTCTGCCTTCATGACCCAGTCTTCTCCCACTGCTCCCCGGTGTTGGGGAAGGCCATAGATTGCATGTCCAGGTGAGTGCAGGGCACACATCCATGCAGGACAGCTCTTTCTAGGTGGCCACAGGAGCTGGAGGTAGGTGTACCCCTCCTGGAGGTGTTGCCTGGGGTACCTTCCCCTGGCCCTCCACAAGCATGTGTCTGATGGAGAAGCCTGTGGGCAGATGTAATCATTCAAGGTGCTGAACTCTGACATAGCAAAGCATTTACGTGGAGTCAGTAGGGCTCTGTAAGTGTTTACGGTAAATATAGTCTGGAGCATGAAGAGGCTGTAGTCCCATGAAATTTTCCATAGTCCCAAAGCAAGTGTGAATGTAGAACTGGACCTGCTCTCACAAGACTGCACTGTTTTTTATTCCTGGAAAGGCAAGAAATTGTTTGATTTCTTTCCTTACATTTCTGGGAATTGCTTCATAATAAAAACACTCCTTGAGGGTCTACAGAAGAGGCTGGCACAAACCATGTGAAAAGGGCAGCTGGTGACAGTAATAATGCTGCAGGCCTGCTCTGGCCTTCTGAAACATGGCAGCTTGTGATGTGGGGATCTAAGACCCTGAAGAAAGGTTGCTACTGTATCCGCATGGTGTGACCAAGTGGCTGTGAGCAAAATAAACTATACTACAGAGCTGAAATCTGCACCTGTGGTTATTATTTTATAAGCAAAGCTAAAATACAAAAGCATGTCAGGCATAGTCAAGGATAAAGGCTGATGCTGCAAGGGTTAGGTGGTGCAGAGAAGAACCTGGCAAGGAGTTAGTGATACAAGATACAGATTTGGTCACAGATCCAGCATAAAAGACTTTTGAAAAGCTCTGTATTTTATGTACTGCCCAGCCAGCACAGAGTGGCTTGTCCTCACCAACCTGGCTGTCTTCTGCTTCTCACAGCCATCGCTGTGGTGGGAGGCTGCTCAGTCCCCACCTTGCAGCAGCCAGGCTGTGCTCTTCACCTGGCAGGGGAGGCGGATGAGCAGCCCTCCGTGCTCAGCGTGATGCCTGCTTCACCACAAAGTGCTACAGTAATTGAAGATAAGGTCTGAGGTTTTTCAATGATGTTCTGTGATGAGAAAAATAATTCAATTAGCTGACCGAAAAATGTGACTTGGACGTACCCAGCACTACAACGTGCTCCTTTTTGGTTAAAGTACATAGTTATGGAAGGTCATTAACCCTGCTGCAGAAGAGCTATAAGTATCTTGCTGCTTTATTAATCACACGACAAAATGCTAGTACCTGTTTAAGTTCCCAGCTTTACTTAAGCCATCTGGGATCTGCACAAGCCATCTGATAACAGGTTTGCACCACTGGTCTGTTAAATGAACTTCATTAACCTCCCACTCTGTAACAGTGAGTGGCTTTATGCAGCTTTCTCTTTCTATCTTGCAGTTCAGTGAATTACCAAATATCCAAGAAAACCAGCCTTCTCTGAGCCTGGAAATGGCTGGAGAATATACTTTTGATCACAGTGATCTAGCGTCTGAACTCTTTAAATTAATCCCCTGTTCCTTCTGGCCTCTTTAACATGGGAAGGTTTGCAACTTTCTTTTTTATTACTGTGGCACCACATAGTGAGGAATGAACTGGCTTTTCCATTACAAAGCACTTTTTCATTTCTCAGCACGCTGAAGCCTGGCACACAATGCTAACTCAAGATGCAGGAAGTTTTTTTAGCAGCTTAAAGCGAATTAGGCTTTCTTTGAGTTTTGGGAGCAAACAGGGTTGTTTGTTTCTGAGGGGAAAAAATGGGTGGTTTTAGCTGGAGTCTGGCAAAATAGTGTATATATAGAGCCAGGAAAGCCAGGTTGTTTTGCTGTCTCTAAATATATTCTTTCCCCTACTCTGACTAAGATTTTATTTTTAAAAACTGACAAAATTCCAGCAATCTCTTAGTTCTTGCTTTGACTAAGTTTCCTCTTTTTGGCTTGTACTGTCTGCCGTTATTTATTTATTTATTTATTTATTTATTTATTTTTCTTTGCCAGCTCAGCGCTGAATACAGGTATCCCATCCCCGAGGTATTAGCACAGGGAGCAATCAGTCCTGTCCCCACTGTGAGCAGCTTCTTTGTGTCACAGCACACTTTGCGTGATGTGATAGGAAAAAACATACATCCAATCCCTGCATGATTTCAAGGGAATATGGAGAAGGCTTACGCTGGTCTTACAGTCCCTTTACCAAAACATATTCCCATCCTGTGAAACAGTGTCAATGTAATGAGATTCCAGTGCAATTATTTCCAAGTTCATGTTCCTCCTCCCAGCAATGTAGCTCTCATTCCCTGAAGACGGAGTGGGCTTTTGTCTCTGTTATCACTTCTGCTGAGAAAATGTTAATAATGCCTTTGGTAATATAATATGCTTTATGGTCAGCTGTCTCTGTTTTATTTGTAAAGTATGCTGAGATGCCTGAATAAGTCCAAAATGCCCTGCAGCTGCAAGCTGTGCTTGAGGAAAATTGATTGACTGAACTGAAGTCATTACAGGAAGTAAACAGTGTTAAGCAAGATATATGAATGTATAAACCTACATTGTTCTTTAACTGTTTGAAGATCACAGTGTAACATAGATCTATAATCTGTAGTTTAATTTTGTCTTTAATTTGTTGCTATGTTTCAAATGTTATTTACTTACAAAAAAAAAAAAAAAAAAAAAAAAAGATATTGTACATAGAACTAAAAGGTTTAAATTAATGTAGATCTAGTTCCCCTGAAATCAGTAGAATTGTCCACTGTGTGCTATCATTTATGTGTTGCCCCTTAAATACAAAAAAACTGTGTTAATTTAGGTCCACCTTCAAAAGCTAAACTAAGACAAAATCCAAATGGAAAATTATTAAAAATAAACGTCCCTTCTCTCTAAAACCAGAACATGGAAAAAGTCATCCTTCTTAAGGTTAACCCTCTGTGCTTCTCAGAGCCTGTAGACCTGAAAACAATCTGCCAATGGGAGTTTTCATCAGTACCCTTCATCCCCATTTAACAGTGGGAGGAAGCTGACACAGCCCATCTGTTACATTTTGGAGGTACAAAGCTTAAGAAGCTGAGATGCTGATTTGCCACACGTAATTCAACCCACTGAATGACAATGTCATCAAGAGACCTCAGGTCTTGTGTGCGCATTGCTCTGCTCTTCCTGTCTGAGATCAAAGCAGCCCCTTTCTTTTGGTGCATCTGTTAGAGACAAGTAGCTAAATAGCCTTGCAGCAGCGCTTGTGCTCAGACTGGCCCACAATTCAGTCCCTCAGAAGAAAGTAACTCTGAGTAAAGTTGCAGTTAAAGTTATGTTCCATAGGAGAAATAACCTCTAGTGCAAAACTTGCAGGCCCATTTCTCAGTCCCAAAGTCTTTAGACTTCAGTCTTGTTCTATTGACTAATGGCACTCAGTTTGCTATATGAAGAGCCTCTTGCAACTACTGAGTCCTGTCAATAGTTCTTGTGCCACTAAAACCACACTGAACATACACAACAGCAATAGAAAATAATAACAATAATAATAGCTGTACGGTTCCCTTAATTTTGTCTGAGTAGATTTTGCTGTTTATGCAAACACTAAGCTCTCAGTTGTGTCCATAGCATAGAAGCTGCGTTGTGCAACTGTCACTGTTGATGGCACAACCAGCTTGGCTGAGACATATTGTCTCTCAGTGTCCTGCTGTGGGCATCTAACAGAACTTTGACTGAATACTGCAAAGATGGTGGAAGTAAAGACTTGAATGAAACCACCAAACTGCTATAAAGCTGGTTTTGCATTTTAAGGAAAAACTGTAGTTCTCTTCCTCTACTGCACAAAGTAACTTTCTAGCTCTAAGAGATTAAATAAAAATAATAAATAAATAAATAAATGTGCTATAATTATGAAATGTGGGGATATGGGGAAGGGAATACAAGTAGGGTTTATGTCAGTAGCAAATTACAATTTAAAAAATGAACAAGAAACCACAGTATGTTTTTGTGGCGGTGTATCATCTGTTGTAGTGTTAAAGGCTGGAGCTAGAGTGAAAAAGAGCCTTATCTTTTGAGTTGAGGTCCCTGCTAGAAATTAGTTAAATGGGTCTCAGTGGATTGAATTAGAATTAGTTCACTGGATGTAAGGATTCACATGGAAACAGTTTTACATTCATTTTGTTTTCCCAGGAATTCCCTGGCTGGTGGGATCCCCAGCCAGCATTGTTGTACTTGCCTGGACTATTTTTTAATCTTTCTTTATCAGTACTGGTGGCCTGTAAAAAAGTGCTTTGAGACCTTTTGTAGAGGAAGGTGCTTGATATGTCATATTGCAGCTGTTTCTAATGAATAGTACTAAATGGAGACAGATAACTTCCTCAAACAAACTGAGAGTGATCCTTAATATCCAACAAAAGCTTGAAATGCACCAAAACCCAAATTCACTGAGATATTTCAAGCTTGCTTCTTGTTACTTGGGTTTTATTGTTATGTATTACTTCATGCAAGTTTTGTTTCCCATGTGCTTCCCCAAACTGGCCAGATCCTTGTGCAACAGGGCTGGCGCCTTTCCACAGCGGAGAGCGGGCTCTGTGGCAGGCGTTCCTCCACCCCCTGCCGGCCTGCAAATCTTGGGCTAAGGACCAAGTCCCAAAAAGAAAAGAAAGGCAGAAAGTTGCTGTTTGCTATGAACGAAAAGATACTTCACACAAAACCAGGGGTTCACGAAGACAAGCTTTTTACTCATAAGGTCAGGCTCTACAAAATGGAGACAGAGGCCTCTCTGTGGCCCTCTCCTACAGACACCGTGAGGAGTCAGGGGGAAGTCGCC
This sequence comes from Aythya fuligula, assembly GCF_009819795.1. NCBI lineage: Eukaryota > Metazoa > Chordata > Aves > Anseriformes > Anatidae > Aythya > Aythya fuligula. The sequence continues at coordinate 37,711,161 of NC_045560.1, read as the reverse complement.
AAGCCAAGGGAAGGAGGTGCGATCGAGCCACTGCAAACTGCTACACACCCTGTCTGAAATCTGTAGCAAAATTAAGCACTAGAAAAGCTTTCACCAGCTGCTGCAGAATTTTTTTACAGGCCTGTTTCAGAGCCCACCAAAAGCACCAGGATGACCCTCATGGGCTTCGCTGCTCTATAGGCAGGGACCTGCCTGTGTCCTGCAGAGCCCAGTGCATGTTCTGCAGGCAAAGCACTGGCCTTTGGGAACAGTGTTAAAAAGACAAAAATATCCCTCCACTTCCCACTTACCAAACTTTAAGGTTGACAAGTGTGATCATGATGATCTTTCCCCACCTCTTCCTCAAATTACATTTATCTTCTTGTCAGGCCTTCTTGTACCTGAACAATAATGAACATGCCAGCAGTCTCAAACTCATTTCCCCAGCCTCCCTAGGAACCGCTCCAAGTACTATCATTTACCTGACCCAGATACTGTATTATTTTGCCAGCGTTTCTCCAGACCCCACTTGATGCCTTCAAAACCCCTACTTCTCAACCTGCACTGTAGCTAGACAGTAGTTGCTATTCTTAAATGCAAGCTTGTCAAAGCAGAACACAGCAGGTATTAATAACTAGCTGCTGCTTTCCTTCTCAAGCAAAGCGTTGAGGAGCTGCTGAAGATGTGTTTATATGATTCTTAAAAAGCAAAGTTCCTCGTTCTCCCTGGAAGCGTTGTTGATTTAATTGAAGAACTCCCCTGGGGGAGGGGGCTGCTTGCGGAAAGGTTACAGCCTGTTAAGAAAAAATTATCTCCATCAATTGTCAGCTCTTTAACCTAATGATGACAATCCTGAATAGCTTGCTCTACTCTGCGAAATTACAGACACCACTTAATTAGATTAATTATCAAAATAGTATTATCATAAAGAGCCTGGCTCTATATTTCATTGCCAGAAAGGCAGGTGCAAAAAAATAAATAAAAATAATGCAAGTTAGTCTGAATGAGATCTGCCACTTACTGAATAGAAACTGGTAGTTGTTGAGTTTCGACTCTCAAAAATTTGTTTTCACGCCTGTTTCAAGGTCTGCAAAATGGGCTTAATAATTTGTTTGTGTTTTGTCTGTTTGTTTTTGTTTTTATGGATACTTGCAATGAATACAACACATGATTGGTTGTTGTGGTCCTTCCAACATGGAGTATTTCAGTACTATGGATCCATCCTTAAAATAAGTAAAGAGTTGCTCTATAGGTAAGTAGCTGAGGCAACAAGGTGGCTATGCCAGCCTATATCAGGTTCCTAGAACTGTGCAAGCTCAAGCTTTCCCAGCTTCTCTAGAGTAGAAAGAAAAGAAAATTAAAAAAAAAATGGGGGGGGGGGGGGGAGGGGGAGAAAAATAAAAGAAAGAAAAGGGAGAAGAAAAGGGAGAAGAGAAGAGAAGAGGAGAGGAGAGGAGAGGAGAGGAGAGGAGAGGAGAGGAGAGGAGAGGAGAGGAGAGGAGAGGAGAGGAGAGGAGAGGAGAGGAGAGGAGAGGAGAGGAGAGGAGAGGAGAGGAGAGGAGAGGAGAGGAGAGGAGAGGAGAGGAGAGGAGAGGAGAGGAGAGGAGAGGAGAGGAGAGGAGAGGAGAGGAGAGGAGAGGAGAGGAGAGGAGAGGAGAGGAGAGGAGAGGAGAGGAGAGGAGAGGAGAGGAGAGGAGAGGAGAGGAGAGTATACATTGATGATCTTTGTCAAGCCTGTGACTTGTAAGATTCAGAGGATGATGTTTTGTGGGTTTGCAGTAGACACCAAAGCAAGTGAATGTTACATTTCATATTTCCTGCTGAGGAGCATCAACAGTCACATGATGTTCAGGAACAAAAAACAAGCCTTTTTCTGTGCTTTGTTTTCTGATCATAAGCCCATATTTCACACTGAAGATGATATCTGCTGTTACTAGGTCTCTCAGATGTTTTGTCTTTGTTTCAAAGTTGTACAACATTATGTGAACCACTTATACAACTAAAATAATGGTATGCTTATAAAAAAAAAAAAAAAAAAAAAAAAAAAAAAAGATAAATTTGGATTTCTCATTTGATGGAAGAATATGAAAAGAACTGTTCAGAAACTTCCTGAACCTTTGACTTTTTTCCTCATTAAGTGTGGTAAACTGAGAAAGTTCATGGGACTGAAAATCAACTGTAGTCTGAAGAGGCTGCATAATTATAACATCATAGAATGAATCATAGAATGGCTTGGGTTGGAAGGGATCTTAAAGATCATCCAGTTCCTACTCCCCTGTCATGGGCAGGGATATCATCCACTAGATCAGGTGGCTCAGGGCCCCATCCAGCCTGGCCTTGAACACATCCAGGGATGGGGCGTCCACAGCTTCTCTGGGCAACCTGTTCCAGTGCCTCACCACCCTCTGAGTGAAAAATTTCATCCTAACATCTCATCTAAATCTTTCCTCTTTTAGTTTAAAACCATTCCTCTTTGTCCTAGTACTATCTGCCTGTGTAAAAATATGCTCTCCATCTCTTTTATAAGCCCCCTTTAAGTATTGGAAGACCGCCGTGAGGTCTCCCCAAAACCTTCCCTTTCTCAGGCTGAACATCCCCAGCTCTCTCAGCCTTTTGTCATAGGAGGGCTCCAGCCCTCTGATCATCCTCGTGGCCCTCCTCTGGACCTGCTCAAACAGGTCCACATCTTGTGCTGGGGGCCTCTGAGCTGGATGCAGCACTTCAGGTAGGGCCTCATGAGGGCAAAGTAGAGGGGGACGATCACCTCCTCCACCCTGCCGGCCATGCATCTGTTAATATGTTCCTGGAAAACAAATCATAATAAATGCTATACATTGTTTGAAACTAGGGGAAGGGAGTAAGGGAGAGAAATGAAAGGTAGATGACAAAAAATGCCACTTAACATAATTTTACTAAACCATAGTTCAAGTAAACTTATTTGATGAGATTATAATTTGATAATTTAGTACATATATTCCATGTTATACATTATATCTTCAATTTAAAATAATAAATACCACCTAAAATTAGTTGAATTATATAAATACATAGATAACTGTGAACATGAAGACACCATCCTGAAGAAGAGTTTCTAGTGGAGATCCACATAGGCCTGATCATTGCTTTTGATTTCTTTATATTGTTTAAAATAAAAATATAAGGATAAAATTTACAGAGGACACAAATAACTGAAGTATAAATAATGAAGTGAAGTAATTTATACAGATAGATCTGCACCTCTTGACTACAAGACAACATTGAACATATATTTGGGAAAGAAGAGATGCGTGACTAGCACTGGGAGCCCATGTGATGCATCACCAGCAGGAATCATGTCTGTGTCATCCCTGGAATACTACATGTGTTTTCATAGCATCAGCACCGGAATTTATGTTGGGAGATCAAATGGAATTAGCAAGGAAGTCAGAAGAATGACTTGAGGTCTTGACAGGACACTTCAGGGAGATACTTCAATTTGATGCATAATGTAATTCATGTTTCAGCGTGATTAGACCACATGAAAGCTTTCTGATTAGAGTGAGATATCTTATCTGGAAAATGAGTGAATGCTCAAGCCAGAAAAACTCAAACTAGAAATGAAGTCTGAGTTTTACCAAGAGAAAAATTAGCCTTTGAACAACATAACCTAAAAAAAAATGGTTTATTTTCTAATTTTCATAATTTTATATCTTCTAGAAAGGAAGGGATGTGGCTTTAAAGACAGGTGAAGAATCTTTAGGCAGAAGACATTAGGTGAACTGGTGTTTATAACTGGTCTTAGGCAGACTAAATTATCTCAAGTGTTTCCATGTAAATCTCTGAATACCCTTTTTCATGTGTTGAAAGGGTATTTACCAGAAATTTTCAGTAAAGTGGATCTGAGACCAACTTATGCCTGCACAGTGGCATCCTTCAAGCCAAGAAGACAGGTCTGTGATGTTTCCTTTGGTTTTCTGCAGAGGTACAGAATAAACAGTATCTGCTGAGATCGTAAATTTAGCTGCACGGCAACTTTCAGGAAAGACGGCAAGAGTGTTATAAATAGAGGCAGGCAAAGCAACAGAGATGATAAAGTTAGGAAAAAACCTCAGCCTGGACCACAGACTAATATTTACAAAAATGTGTGTAAAAATCAGACTATAAAAAGCTGTTGGTGACTAAAATCAGAGTGTTTTATGTGAGTAATATACCACAGGGGAGACATCCAATGGTTATTTGCATCATGACTGACAGTTTCAAAGGTGGGATCCTGTAGATGTAGCCCAACTGGCCTTAATTTTAAGTGGTGCAGTTCTGCTTTGAGAATTTTGGTCTCTATACATGTATATCCATTCCCATCATCAGTGATGATATCCATCTGGTCCAGCTTTGGCTCACTTGGAGTTGAGCCCTGTCTAAGTAGTGCACAAGATTTGTCAGAGTGGCAGCATTTTAGCTGTGTTGAGTTATCCTCAGAGAGAAAATACGTAGCTTAGGAGAGCAAGGTCTTCTGCCACAAGGTAGCCAGAAATAGCTTGTGGTGCACCCAAAGTGAAGTTATACATAAAGCATACACATATATAAAGCATACAGAGCTTTCCTTCGAGATCCCAGGACACCAACACACCTATCCTCAATCCCACAGACACATAGTTATGTGTTCAGCTGGGGTCAAGAAAGCAGCATGGTTTGAGGTTTAAAAAAATATATTTCTCTCTCAAAATATTCCTGGCCAGGTCCATCGTGGTCAACCAGCTCAGTCGCTGAACACTGCTGAGATCTCATTTCTGTTCTGGATTACAGGGCACCAAAACACTCTTCCTTTCCTTGCAGTTTGCTTCCTCACGGAAACAATTTGGAGGCATGCTCAACTTTCAACTGGTAGAAGAATAGGAACCTCCCCTTATAGAAATCCCCTTCCTTTCCCACTCCCAGTGAAAACAGTGGCCCCAGTGGCACTGGATTGCCTCCAGTCCTACAAAGGACTTGTTTTTCATGCAGATTGTCACTTCTAAAATTAATGGCCCCATGTATGTGCATGACCAGAATCATACTCATGTCTCCAAGCTGTGGAAAATGACCTCCCTCAGCTTGGGGTGTGAAGAACTGGGACTTTTTGTGTCAGGCTCTTTTGAGTATGTATCTTTGTGTTAATAGTGCCCTTAGACAACACCTATGCTTTCTTACTGAAATAATCCTGGTATTTCACATGAATCAAGTTTTTCATATGATCCATGTCTTCAGGCAACTTTCAGCCCAAGCAAAAAGGATTGAGAGAGGCTGGCTTTGTCTCTCTTTAAATTTGGCAAGTTTTGTGCTACTTGGAAAAAGATGAAACTGTATTTCTTAGATGGGTCTTGGGCATTTTTTGCAAGACAAAGCTCTTTGATTTCAGAGAGAGTTTTCCTGTCTCAGTAAAAGAAGGAGCAGTAAATCCTCTTCTGCTATGAGCATTTGATACGGGTCTCTGGACACAGCTGGTTCTGCAGTGAGACAACTTAGACCCTGAAACTAAGCCCATACCGGATTTCACAGGATCATAGAACGAATCACAGAATGGCTTGGGTTGGAAGGGACCTCAGCATTTCGCCTTGTAATGCCTCTGATGCACCTGACATGTACAAGGTGTATGCACAAGCTCTGCTCATAGCTGTATGATGCCCTTGCATAGATTTATATATTAGACGCTCCTTCTGTTACACAGCCCTCTTGTCCTAATACTCCAGCAAGGATCAACATCCTTCCCCTTACTCAGTGCTGAGCTTTGGCATCCCCCTTTGCAGAGCAAGCCCTGATCAAGCACACAAGGAATGAAGAAAACCATTGCTGCTGTTCTTCTGTATTTATCATACTTATGTTATCAGCCCTCACCTGACAAGCCCCGCTGTTGATCTGTGTGGTGAACCTTGGGGTAGAGGACAAACACAGCCAGGGTTGGTCACAAACCTTACCCAAGAGTGTGAAAGGCCTGGCGAAAGCCAGGCTACGCATGATGTCAGCTGCTAATGGATATTGTGCCGGTGGGGAGTGCTTTCACACCTACTGTGGAGTACATGAGAGAATAATGGCTTGTAGAGCTCCTGGTCCCATGTGGTTATCAGAAAGGAAAGGCTGGCCACCCTCCTGCTCAGCTGCTGCCTTGGGGTTGGTTTGTATGCTTGCCTTCCTGCCCATTGCTGTTACATTTGTATTTGAAACGCTGCAGGGGAAATGGTTAATGAAATAAGCATGCTCCATTTCTCGGTCACTTAAGCTATTTTCACTTGTGTCAGGTTTCATTTTGCAAAGCCCTGATGTTGTGTCTGCAACTAGTCGGCAGTTTGAAGCTTCGAAGAGGAGTTTCATAATGGATCATCCCATATGTGGTAACACGTCTACAACACCAGACCAGAGTTTCATTTTCCTTCCCTTTAAAACTTCCAGCTGAATTTGACTTTGATTTTGTTTTAGGCGTGAGTGTCCTTTCAGTCCCAGATAACCTCAGCGTGGTATGATCCACTGGAGTAGGCTGAGCCTTCAGCTCACGTTTACAGTTCAGCTGGTTACAACAATTTACATGACAGATAGTTGGCAATTCGGCCCATTTTGTTATCTTCTTGCCTCTTCTGCAATGTTAGATCTCTTTCAGCCTCAGAAGAGCTGTGTGCATGAAAAGGAGAACAAAGTCCTACTGCTGAGACATTTAAATGCCATAAAATGTCACAACATCAGATATGCTTCAAGATCTTAAAAAAGGATTAAAAGTGCGGAGAGTTTATTGGATGCTGACATGCAGTTAATAGCACTTTGCATGCAATGACTTCACACTGTTCCTGTGCAGCTTTAAATGTCATGTAAGTGTATAAATTCTATTCAAACATGACCTTTATTATGGGAGCATCAATAACAGAAAAATCTAATTAAAGGATAAAAGGCTTGGTGGAAACATAACCTTTTTCATATCAGATTGGTAATGAATTAATAGAATTCTGTGAAGGATATTATTTCAGACGAGCACTGACAAGCCCAGAGAAAACACAGCCTTACACAACAAAATTTAGTGGAAGTTCCTCCTCTGTCTTCAGCATCCTATCCTCTCCCTTTGTAATCCTGCATGAATTATTATTCCATGTGGCTGCATCGAAACACACGAAAACAGCAGCTGGACCTTTGAAATCCCCCCGTTTCGTTCGGCCTGAATCATCCGCGCTGGGACACTTGCCACCTTGCCACACTCTATTACGCCCAAGCCCGTGGCTGATGAATTACATCTCTGCCAATTGTCCCGTCTAGCAAATTGCCAGCGTGTGAGGAGGAGCCCAGCATCATTAGCAGCGCTGCGGAGCACCGTGGACACACTAAGTGCAGGGTGCGCTTCTCTCGTTCAGTGCTTCCCCTGGAAAACTAGGCCATGATGTCCTTCAACCCGTAATGAGAATGACTATTGAGAGGACTGTCAATCTGCATAACAGAAGAAATGAGGCTTGACAGCTCAGAAAATTGGGGATAAGTACAGTAGCAGAACCAATTACCGCAAAAGGATTCATTTTTTTCTCCATACTCAGTCTGAAACAACCAGAAATGACACAGGCCAAAGCTGCTGTCTAATTTTGACAGTATGTAGTTATCTACACCTAGGTGTTGATTCTGGCCTGGAATACTTAGAATTTGATAAAAATCCATTTAGGGTCTGTCTTTCCCTAAACAAATAGTTAAGTCCATGCTGTAAAATGAGATTTGCACTTGCCGTATCACACTGCAGATGGACCATCAGAATAGCCCCCACCCCTTTCTGTTTCTTTTGCTATATCCCTACGGAATCACTGTTTGTTGTTGTTTTTGTTTTTATCTTGTTCTGTGCATTTCCAACCATCAGTTGCCTTTCATCCACACTGATTATTCAGAAATTATTACTTTTCCTTCCAGACTAATTAGATGTTACCAGTCTTCTGATACATCCTGCAGACTGAGGTCTCGTTAACAGTGGCATGGAAGGGTGTCTGAAAAGACCAAGTTTTTCAAGTGCATTCCTCCACGACCCCATTCTCCCTAATGCTGCAGGGTTCCCACATTTTCAGACATGCTTTCTCTGTCAGTCTTCAGCCCCTTTCTTTTCCAGCCCAGTCCTTGCAAGACAATCCTTCCTCCAGGTGCTAGTGCCACAGCCGCAGGGCCCTGCGGTTCATCAGCAGCTCCTCATGGCTGCAGGCCGCCACTGCTGTGACTCCTTCACCCTTCCTTGAATCTGCTCTGCAGGGAGGTGCTGGTCCTGATGCAGCCCCAGTCGGGTTGGTGGCTGCCATTAGGAGAGAAGACAATAATCAGGATGGAAGCAGCAGGTTTGGAAGATGTCAGCACTGGTTAAAAATGAGTGTGACAAAACCACACTTCTGGACTCCCTGAGAGGTTCCCCAAAGGGTGTGTATATCTTGGCATGAGGGCACCCACTACAACCCTGCAATGTCTCTCAACTTGGAGCCCTGTGTCTCCTATTGCTGCAAAGGTGGCAGGGACCAGAGCAGGCTGGTTGGGACATGCCTCTTCTCCTTTTAAACACCCAGTCCTCAGCACTTGCCTCTGCCAGTGGATATGTAAAGAGCAGATACTCACTTGGAAAGTAAATACCTGTCCCTTTGACACTCAGGAGGAGAGTGTGAGAGCACTGCAAGTAGAGCCAAACTTGCTGCCTTCTTGGCACACCATGGATGAGGACTGTCTTGTTGCAGGCAGTCAAGGACAAACAGCAGAAATATCACAGGCTAAAGCAAGAAAAGGAGATTTACATTTATTTTATTTATTGAGTGTCATCATATAAGCTGATAAATACATTGAGGACTTTAAAAGGAAGCATGGATGCCCCCCAGCTGGGCATCTTTCATCATTGTCGTCCTCTGCCTTTGGAATTGGTTCTCTGGCTTTATGTAGCAGCCATCTGCAGCACAGCTAAACTAAAGACATTTTTTGATGTCAGCTATTTCATGGATACTTTGCCACTGGTAAACACGTTTAGATATATAACCTGCTTTCTGCATTCCAGTTTACAGTCGGGGCTTGTGGGTTTCCATGCAATCCTGTGGGTCCAGCTGGAATAGTTCTGAAATCTGTTTCTGGTCCCATACATTAGTAATGCACGGATGGGTGGGGGTGGTTTCAGAATTTTTGCAGTATGATAACGCCAATAGTATGTGCCTTAAACACATAGAAATATGTCTGAATTTACTCAAAACCACAGACATTATCATGTGGCTTTAACCTATCTACTGTAGCATTGGCCACTGACCTGGACCAGTTTTCCAGCAGGTGGTTCAAAGTCCTCTAACTCGTTATGAAAAAGAGATTACTTCAAGCCTTGAAGTATGACGTTTAACCTTCCCATGCTTAGTGCAGTACGCCGTGACTCTGAGAACCTGTGGGGACTCCAGCATCTTTCTAGACCTTGCTGAGTAAATTGACCTCAGCAAAATCCCATCGCTGTGACTACTGCCTACTATAAAACACCTATGGTGAAACACAGTTCAGTAGAACCTAGGAACAGTAGGATCCGAATATCAAATATAGCCATTCTTACAGAGTTACCAATGCTATTACTTGTAGTACAGTTCATAAAATAATTTTAATCTGGTTCTTCTAATGAACAGACTATAAACAGAATCCTAAGTGCTAAGGTCTGATTTTCAGAGAGTTCAGCACTCGGGGGAATGGCATAGATGTCATTTGCAGGTTATATACTTAGGCAATTTGCAAAAGCTGCAGTTCCAGTGTTACTCATTACAGTGTTATTAACTACCTCTCTAGTTTGTATTTGTACAAGAAAGCAAATAAATGAAAAATACAGCACTGCTTGGAAACTGGGCTGAGAAAGGCTTTTTCCATGTAGATTATGGAAACAGTGGGCAGTGATGTTAAAAACACACAGTTCTCCAAGCTGCCCGCCAGTATGGGTGCATGTTATCTCTTCAGAGTCTTACCCCTGGGATCATATTGCTTTTAGCAATGTGCCTCTGGTAGGCAAAGCACATCGCTGGCTTCTGGTGAGCTTGAAACCCACTGCTCCTATCTGATCGCTGTTCCTGCAGTTACAGTTTTCCTCTGGGCTTTGAGCTGCGGCAGAGATTTTATGTGGGAAGAAAATACTACTTTTCTTTTGCCAGCAACCTTTGGGGAGCTGCTGTCAGTGCTCCATCACGTGTGGTGGATCATCACTTACAGGGGATTTTCTCTAATACAAAATAGTTTTTATCTTGAGCTGTCTTGTCAGAGAAGTCTCACCTGTGACACCTCCCCAGGGCAGGGGAAAGAGCTGGATTTAGTCCCTGATTCCTCCTCCAGGACTGAACATATCCTCTCTCTTATACCCTCTTCTGTCCTCCTCTTACAGCTGCTGCAGCCTCCCCGTCCCGAGATGACCAGCGTTGAGCTGCACTCATGCTACAGTGACCACACATTCAAACGTTGTGTTTTTACAGGGTTGACATCTCTGGTGTTCTTCATGCACTCAGGCTCTTGCTATTTGTGAGCTATTCATGGTTAAAATCACATTTGAAAGAGTGCTAGAAAAATGTTCAGTTAGCAAATTGATACAGCTCCTGTCAAGAAAATAAACCTCATTTTGAATCAAGGCTCAGGACAAATGGGGTTCTTCCTCCCCCCATTCCAGTTTTTGATCCTGCCTCCTTCACTGAAGCATGGCCACAGCCTGCCAGTTTTTGCTCATGTCAGAACTATGTTACTCCTATTGTTAGAGTGAATGAGACAACAGAAATGAACGCAAGAGTAAAACGTATGGCTTTCTAACAGTATGAAGAAATGTAAGCCCAAAGTACTACACTCTAGGGAAGGACACTCAGAAAATGCTGTTTCTAGTCCTGCAGGCTGCCTGCTGCCCGACACCAGTGTGAGGATCCCTGAAATGCTGGGACAGCCACTGCTCGGCTGGGATGCTCTCCACACATCTCTGCAAGGAGCTTCCTACCCAAGGCCCTGCGCTGGACCAAGAGGTGATCCCTTATTTCTCCATCCAAAGAAATTTGGTTTTCATTTTTCAGCAGTCCTGGCACAAGTACCAGTACCAGTACATTACGCAAATAAGAAGATATTTGAAGATTTCATTTTACAGCGAGACTTGAGGATTGTAATTCTTGTTTGTTTAAGGACATACCAAAAACACAGCAGGTATCAGTTCTGGAGTTAGGGGCAGAGGCTGAGACCTAGAGCCAAATCCTAGGGTTTTCTGTAAGACTCTGGAGGTTTTTCTGATCAATAAAACAATGTCTAGAATTAAAAGAAGTGCTCATGCTGTGAGCCACAGCATAAAACCTGTATTATGAGTATAACAAAATCTTTTTCTATTCTCTTACTAGATGGTAAAGATACTTAAGTCCCCAGGACTTGGGACCCCAAATACGCATGCTTACTTTATAACCAACTGGCAGCATTTATACTTTAAAGCCCTCCTCACCAGCCACTAGCACACCAAAGTATGACTGCTGGATATGTGCCTCTGAAAAACTATTTAGGCATTAATGTGCTTTGTAAAGCCTCATGTACATGACACTCAAATGCAGAGTGTTGCCTTCAAAAGATGTGCTGTTTATATGGCAGCTTATTTCACTCCTAGCAGGCTTCTGTGGGGGTTATTTTTTCTGCGGTGGCACAGTATGTTTCTTCTGCTACTTCAAAATGTGCTAGGTGTCATTTCCTCCAATTTATCGATGGAGGAAACCAAGGGACAGAGAACAAAACCCAGCCTTTGTGTTCCTGCGCTCCGTTTCCTGGCTGTGCTGGTTTCCTTCTCCCCGCCGGTTCCCAGCTCCCAGCACAGCGCTGTGCCCTCCGCTCCTCCACATTCGTCTGTGTGGAAATCAGCTCCTAAGGAAACACCTAGCCTCACTCAGACAGCCCTTCCAAAGACTGCAGGTGGCTTTAGTGAGGCTGGATTGCTGTCACCTGAGCAGGAGAGGTGTGTGACAGCTGACGGCACCTGGCTGTGAGACCCCCTCCTGCTGCAGAGCAGGAGCTCCTCGGTGTCTGAGGTGTCAAGGTGGCACAGGCAGCTGGACACAAAAAGCTAAATTAAAAAAGAGTTCACCGTCCACACCTCACCTGTTCCCCAGCACTGCTGCCCGATGCGCCATGCTAGGTATTGTCATGGCAATATTGACTGGCATGCTTTCGTCCCAAGGGACCGGTAACATCTCTGGAAAGCACTAGGGGTCCTGTAGGATGCAGCTGAGGCCATGCCATCCCCTGGGTGCCCTGAGCTAAAACTCTTTAATTATTTTTTAACATCCAGCTCCGTGTGCCTTCCTAACCACTCCCTTCCCCTCACTGCCACCTTTAAGTCCTAAACCACTTTTCCAACTCAGTGGGCAGCGATGGATGCTGTCCATTGAGCACAACAAACCCCATGCCTATGAGGACTTGTTGTTGCTCTTTACTTGAGCTCTGTTTCTAATCTTTCTGTCGTGCTTTTTGCTACTCTGCCTTTCCACAGCCACCCAGAGAACAGAGGTGATGAGTCAGAAAGGGAAGTTTAATAGTGTCCAGAAACAGAAATAACCAGAAAACCTCAAACCTTTTACTGCCTTTTTCTTACCAAGGACAAACAAGTTGCAATGAAAAAAGAGAATCACATGGGTTAGTTTTGAAAATTATCGAATGGACCTGTCCAACAGCTCCTTTCAAAACAGGGGAAAAAGGAATCAGGTTGGAGGAACTGTGGAGATTTTTTTTTTTTAATGTTTACAGGAATTCAAATGACTGGAGGTCATTACAGGATACAGGCAGATCTATGGACTTTTAAACCGAGTTATTAAATATTCTGTTTAGCAAGCTTAATGGGTCAGGCTGAGGAGGTGTGAACAGAAGACAAAAAAAGCGGTGAAGTCCTACACCCGTTAAAGGCAAAAGCAGCACGCTGCTGACTTCACAGGTTTCAGGACTTTGCTCATGCTATTGATAGCCCATGGGCAGTCATCCTCTGGTAGCAGCTCTCCAACTGCTAGCTAGTGGTGATGAAATGAGTTCACAGTGAAGGACGTGAATGTTGTGCTGTAAATACGGCTATATGATTGCCCTTTTTGCAAATACTACTCTTTATATTCATTTTGAACCTTAACACAGATGTAAAACTAGGTAGGCCAAGGCTTAAGGAAAACTTGTTACACTGTGCACAAGACATTCAGGAGTTTCCTTGACCTGTGCAGCAATCAATGCACATAGCAAGAAGAAGACTACGTTCATGCACTACAAAAACTAGGAAGCCATACAAATGGACAGAAAACTTCAGAACTGCAAGTCTGGAAGATTGGGTCCTTTCAGATTTGCTCATTTGATCAGTAGGCCAGAGTTAAAATTTTCAGTCAGCTTGGAACTCACTTCCATTTTTCATGCTGGCAACTCTGAATCATCTCTCTGCTGCTTCAGCTTCAAAACAGGAAAAAGTGAATATGGTAACCAGCCATGGAGTCTTATAAAAATATTTCTGTGCTGTATGAAGTAGCTGAAAAAAGGCTTGACTCATCCCGTGAGCATCTTTCACTGTGCCCACATGGGCAAGCTTGAAGTTGTGTGGGGCACCCACCTAGTACTCCTTGTTGCAGCAACACAGGAACATGAAGAGAAGGTACAGAAAAAAGGGATCAGAGATGGTGGGGGGAGTTTGCAACACTGTGCATCAATTCTGATCCGGTTTACTTGAACAGGAAGACTACCTCTGAGAGCAGAAAGGCTGCAACTTCACCAGAACGTATCCCTGAGCTCTGTTTTGAATGGCTTTGCCCTTCTGGTGGCATAAATAGGCAGAAGAGTCCCTCGGGAAGTGTCACAGGAGGAATTCTCGGAGGACTGAGCTGTCTCCTGCAGCTGGCCGGTGAGTTCAGAGGATGAAGGGCATTATCCTGGGCTCTGAAATTGCATCTCCAGTGGCTGCTACATACCACATCAAGCACAACTGATGAAAAAGGAGGGTTAGGCAGGAGGAACAAAGATGAGGTTTGTATTTTATAGAGCTGCTCCTTTTACAAGAAGGCACCGTTTTACCCTTTTTCTTGAGTTTGAAAATGAACTCACTCTTAGTGTCTACCCGGTTAATAATCCATATGTGAAATTTTCCTTTCCCAATTAGTATTTTCTTTTAAATTAAGCAATATGTTGACTTATGTCTCTGTACATACCCATACACACTCACCGATTACTGGAGCCAAACAAAAGCTAAAAAAGCAGTCGGATAAACAGTCATTTGCGTGCTGGCTCCATCTTTAACAGTTCTGAACTATGTAAACAGTTCAACTGCATTACAGCGCATTTAAGCAAATAAAGGCAAAGAAAAGTGTAAAGTCAACCTCCGATTAATTTTATTTGGAATACTTCACCAGACCTTGGGTGTTTGATCTTCTATATAACCCAAAAAAAAAAAAAACACTGTCAAAAGGGACTAACAATGAAAATAAATTGCATTGTGGATGCAAAGAATGCTTTTAAGAAAGTACAACTGAGAAAAATATGCTAATAAATTTGGTTTTTAAATTATCATTACTGGGTTAACAATAGAACCTGATACTTTGCTTGCAGGTGTTTATCCTGCATTCTCTTAATATGCAACATGTAAACTCCCTGAAGGATTTTTAGCTACACATCATCTTTCAGAGTATCTGCTTGACTGAGTTCATTTTAAGGCTTTATGGTACATACGGATTTGGAGTGAGTATTGAATAATGCACAAAAGCAACCTCCATTTTCTGGACTTAGTATTATACTAGAATCCAAAAATAGTTAAATTATCATTCTGTTAAATGCATATATTTTAACTTTTTGTTTGTTTGTTTGCTTTAAGCAGGTACTATATAAGGATATTTCTCCAGAAACAATATTAATTTGCTTTTTAACAAGAGTCAACAGGATCAGAGGTGTAATATATATCGTAGAGTTCAATATACAAAATCTATCAGCCCTAACTCATGTATTACTCATCTTTAACTTAATTTTTTTTGGCCTTAAAGTGAAGAAAAAAACACCAAACAACCTTATTTGTGTTTAATCCTTTCAATGTTGACCAACGTCTTTCAAGGATGCAATGAACTAAGCAGGAATATATAAATAGTAAGAATGCCTCAGCCATTAATTCTGATAGCCTGGCTGAAGAAAGAGGATCCACAGAAATGCTTTGTTTGTTATATAAATTATGTAACTACGTAAATGCCAGGCAAACGATGGTGGGCAAGGGCTGCTAATGGAGTTTCACTGGCTTTTAGGTCTATAATGCTAACTGTACTGATGTTTTTCCAAAGCCCACGCCTTTCAATTAGGACTAAAAGTCAGTGGTAAAATTCCAGTAGCCTAGGTTTGGATTTTCTGATGAAGTGAAACTGACCTTGCCTATTTATGGCCCAGCTGAATCTTGATGTAACAGTTATTTTCCTGTAGATAATTCAGGAATAGATTTGACCCCTGAAGACTGATTTCATACTGTCTTGGAGTACAGTTGGCAACAGCCAATTTTGTGTTGCCTCCCATCAACTCCATGTGCCATCGAAGACTTGCAGCTGATAACGTAGAGAGGGACTGTTCACAAGGCAATGCTAGCAGGTGTTCACCACAGGTTAAATGCTTCATTTTGTATGACATGAAGTAGAACTCATTTCTGGCAGGATCATAATATTGAGGCATATGATCTGTCACTGGACACGGAAAGAGCTTACCACCTTCTAAAACTGCTCCTAACCTATTCAGTTTGACATTTAAAAATGCAAGCTAAGATGTGACATTTATTATGCAAATTGTTTTTATCATTCTTTTCCTTTAATTTTATGAAGACTAGAAAATAAATTTAAGTTCCTAATAATTCAGATGAAGTGTAAGTATACTGACGTTCTCAGTCAGAGATCCATTGACTTTTCCACGATGTTATATACATGTAGATGTTCATTACAACCTAAATGCAGAAATCGGATCTTGAATTGGTTAAACTAATCAATCCATGTAGAATGCCTGTCTTGAACTGCTCTAATTAAAACAATACTTACAACAGACATCACCACCTTCCCCTTTTTCCCACTACTGAACAAAAACTGCATTTTAATCTCTTTAGGATTTTGCTTGTTTTTCTTCAAATTTATTAGCTTCTGTAATTATATAGTCCATTTTATTGTTAAATCAGAAACAGTAAGAGAACACTCTAGGTTGGTATAGTCATTTTACAATGAGCATATCAGCTACAATACCTTTACCTAATGTTGTCATAAAACCAAACAAACAGAACCAGAACAGCAATTTTTTGACAAATCTGCTTATTGAGATATCGCTTATTCTGTAAGGAAGAAAATACTTGAAAAATAAAAAAGTTAAAATTTAGTTAAAAGCTTTACTTGTTTGGGAGCAATCTCATAAAACTTTTTAATATGAGCACTTCACTTCACAAAATGAAAAAAACTATTTACAACATTTTGCTTGCAGTTTGGTCACATTATCTACACACATTTGCAGAAGATCTTAGGCAAAATAGGTATGTATCTTTTTCTGACATAGGCTATCAGATTGATTGCACATTTTCCTTTTACATAATGGCTCTCCTATAGTGCACTGAAGTCAGTGATCACTGTCTAATTACATTCTCATTTTAATTTATGGCTCAACAATATAATCAATACCACTTCAAACCCAAATATCTGACCGGCTGAATGACATATAGTGTGAAACATGTGGATCCTCCTTTCTTGGACCTCATTTTCAAGTTAGGTGCACAATAGTTCACCTTGCTAGCACAATTACCAACCTGTGCGAAGAAATAAAGGACCTGTACATCTAATCTGTTTGAAAATCAAGGCATCTTGTCAAATTCTGTGAACTGTTCTCCCTCTAATTACAGCTCATTTAAGAAATGTTCATTTCCCTATGGCACTATAATGAACTTTTCATCACGCTATTACTGAATTACAGTATCTTTTACATATATACTATATTTTGGCCAATAACGTAATTTCCATGTTACACAATATCATTGCCTTCACAAGCAGAGTTGCTACATACATTCACAGTTTCAATAGATTGTAATTAGCTTCTCCAGTTGTGCTTTGAAAATCCCAAATATTTTCCAACAGTAAGTGCAAAGCAAATGTCCTATGCAGCTACAATTGGTCACAGAGTTATAAACTCCATAATTATGAGAAGAGCATTCTCTCATTCTCCATTTTCATCACCTGCTTTTTCAGGTATAACCTCCAGGCTTCGACGAGGTTTTGAGATTTCTGTGTTTTCAGTGCCTGGTTTATTAAGTCCACATGAAAGAGTGGCATAATGGATTTGTTTCAGATTCTCCAGTGCTTCATTTTTAGCATATTTGAGAAGATCAGCTTGTCCCTGCAAAACAAAAACACTGTTAGAATACAGAGTTGATAACAGGATTCTCTTTTCCCCTTTTCCTTCTGTTTGTTTCAGATTAATGGAATAGTTGCTCTGTTCAAAATAAGTAAATAAATGAACATGGATTATTACTTCACGTTTGTAAGTTGGTAACAACCAAGCTCCTTGCTTGCTCTGGAGCCAGCTGATTGCATAAACAAAGGAACAGGGATCATTTCTATCTAACAGCTGTCAGGAAAGTAATCTGTGCTGTATTTTTAACCCATGGGGACTATAAGTGTTTCTGCATGGAGAAAATTGTGAAGGCTCATTTTTATACTTCAGGGAGCAAACTTTTTGTTGCTGTTGTTGTTCTTCTTCTTCTTTGACATTTTTTCCCTAGCAATGTGATTCATTTAGTAGTAGCATGGTAAAGAATCAAAGTTTGACAAAACATAAAAAGTGAAAATAACATGCCAGGAAACAACATGTAAAAAGCACGGTGATGACAGAGACCTCACAGGATTGCTTGCTACCCTTCTTTGCTTGCAGTGTTTCTCTTCACAGTAATTAAGTTTTAAGTAAAACTGTAAGAGAAACTGTCCCAGACTCAGGTGATTTGGCTCTGTCCTGTATTATTAGCTACTCCATCTCTTTGCACTGATTAGAGCCCTCTAACTGCAACAACTCTCAGCAGCAGACTGGGGACTGCCTTCCCTGCAGCCCTTTCTGTCTACCCTGCCCATGTGCAGGGAATGGACAAGCTCATGGTGCTGTGCCTGCAATCCCAAAGGAGAACGGTCCCACGGCGTGGAGAAAATCAGATGAGGTTTCAAAAATACTAGATCTTAAACTGTGTCGTTTCCAACCGAAGGGGCACAAAACAAACACATATACACACACAAAAACAGGTACTGTAGTTCCTTGACACTCTCAATTCATATAATGCCTAATAAGGTATGAACTCTGACTGCACCTTTTCCTGTAATTGGGGGATTCACGCTTTTCTCATGTAAATTCTCCTGATTGACACCTCTCTTGAAGAGATGCTAACTTCTCTTGTAGAGACATAACTGCTCCATTGCCTCTCTTCCTCTGCCAAATAAGACTGAAATCCAACTTTTTGATTTCAAAAATAAAGAGTTACAATGGCAATCAGAAAAACATGTGTGCACTCACATTGTGCTGTTTCAACCTCACTTCTTTAGCAAGGCAGAATATAAATACTACCCCATGAAGTAAGCAGAATTACACATTTGAAGCACACAAATTCGAAACATATATTGCTTTCTACCCCCTACCCTTATCCAAGGCTATAATTGCTAGGGTGTTTTTTTCTGATTACCAGACAGGAAAAAATCTAGAAGTACACCAAACATAGCAAAAGCCTCAGTAATATTTTCTTCTAAGGAAAACCAGGGAATCTTTTTTTTTTTTTTTTTTAAATATTTTTTCCAAACTGACAAACAACTAAAAGCTAATTTAAAACACTCCAGCAGCCTAAATGAGTCATATCTGGAGTGCATCTGTTTCTAGCCCAAGTTCTGTTTTACATGGATTAGTATAATATACTTCTGGAACTTTAATCAAGTTGTTTATTATAGGCAGAGCTGCTAGCAACAGTCTATTAATAAGGTTGCCTAAAACTCCCCATTTAGAAAAAAAACCCTGCTGTCAGTTGCTTATATGCTTGCCAAACTTTTACTACTTAAGCTGATATTCTCTACGTAGGATTTTTGCCACTAGCAGATTTTATTATTACTGTTTAATATTATTCTTTAACCTCATCCATATGGCTCATTCAGTTCTGAGAATAAAGACAGGAAAATGCTGTCAGAATTTTTTTAACAACCTTCCATCCTTCCCCCCCACCTCCCACTTAGGGTAGGGACTTGCAATTCAAATGACTTAAGGAACCCATGGCTGCAGATCCAAGTTATGAGCTTTTACCAAACAAAAATCAGATTTTGAGAGTGGCTAATACAATCACGCAGGATTTCTTTCTTGGTCATTCTTCATCTCCTGACAGCTCCAGCATGTGGCAAGACAATGTGTATTCCGTTCTCACACAATAAAAAATATGCGCTAGAAGAAAACGGTTGGTTTTTCCTGTATAGCTTCTCCAAGTTGTCCTACCACCAGGATTTGGTTATCAATGCAGGCAGCCCAAAAGTCAGACTGGAGGAAGGAAAGGAAGAGCCTGGGACGGTGACTTTGGCAAGGAGCAGATGGAGAAAAGGAGTAGGCAAAGGGCAACCTCTGGGGCTGAACTGGCAAGGAGTCTATGACTGCAGAAAGTGAAGTTGGATTGTATTAGGCAAAGTAGTGACCAGGTAAGACCGAAGGAGATCATGAGTTAGCAACAAAACTATGAATTCTGTGAAGGAACACAGAGTTTAGACTGAACTGGACAAGGTGAAAAGGAAAGAAGGAGACAACAATTGGGACTGGAATACAGAAAGAAAACAGATCTGACAAAAACCACCATGTTGAATGAAGCCTGGAAATGGTAGTCAAGTAGAAGGACTAACAATTCAAAAAAGAGTGAGAGAACTTGGCAATGAGATTAAAAGTTGGTGAGAAAGAAAAACAAGCAAAAATGCACAACAGACAGAATACTGCAGAACACAATGAAATCAGGTAAAGTGATGGGGAAACTAAAATTAACACTCATCAGAAAGCATCTCTGGAGAAGAGGGGACAATATGAACTGGAAAGCAATAGGAAAAACTGCCAGAATAGAAAATTAGGTACCAAGTGGGAAAAGAGCACCGGATGGAGGAGAGAGGGGAGGTAGGAAGCCAGGGGTTGGCAGGAATGGCTTGGTTTTCAGCAGGGAGCTGCGATCATCTGGACAAGACTGAGGATGATGAACTCCATACACAAGAGTAGATCTGGGATAAGAGCCTGGATTATTAGAGGCAAGAGGGGTTCAGACTAAACACATTTGGCCTGGTGTTAGTCAAGTTTAGACTGGGGTGAAATAGTAAAATTAATCTGTGTCCATTAGATAATCTCTTCTCCGACACTCAGAATGAAGCAACTGATTTCTGAATGCCTCTGAACTTAGAAAAGCATTTGTGAAAACAACTGCGTTGTCATTATCTACCAGCATGTCTTGAGCCAAAGACAAAGTAAGAGCCACCCAGTGCTACCAAAGATAGGCCCTAGCTCAAGCGAGAGAGGTCTGTGCAATTATCCGAGCTCTGCTGATGTGCCATCATGAAGCCATACGCTGAGGGAAAAAAAGTATGCATCTTAAAAATTCAAGCTGTAGTCACAGTGAACACTTTTGAGCACAAAGCATTCGAAAGGCAGAAAAGTTGAAAAGTCATCCAGATCTGACAAACTGCCACCAATTACGAAACCTCACAGACCTTCCTTCTAGCTGTTTATCAAATTTCTCTTGTCCAAGGGGTCTCAAGAAGAAGTGTTTTTATATCATAGCTTCTGAAAGGTAAATAAAAGCAAAACCAACATTGTTCCTATCTGTTCTCTTATCTGTGAAATGAGATACCACGTCAGACAATCTGACAGCGTAACTGGAACATCTGAGCACAACTGCCTTCTCAATCTGGTATGTGTTCACTCATGATTTTTGGATAACAGATTCTCCAGTGAAGTGTCTGAACATTAAAGTACTGTATAGATGACATCTGAAATAACTGCATGAGTACCTTCTCCCCCAGAAATTCCAAGAAACTACATTACTAATGACTGGGCTTTATCTCAGGGTCTGGGAGCCCAAAGTTTGTATCAGGAACAGTACGAAGCCAGTATCACTTTCTCAAAAGCTTCTTTGAGCAGGGGGCTGCTTGGTATGCTGTAGCATACTGCAGCACTCCGTGTCCAGCTGACTTGCTCTGAGTGCACTCACAGAATCAGGCAATAAAGGACTTAGCTTCTTAACTTCTCAAAATGCTTTTAAGTAAGAGCCAAAATCCCATCAGTCTAGCAACTTGATTGAACCAGGATACTGGTTTTTCTTCTGAGCACCTACAGGCATAGGAAGCACGTTTGGGGGGCTTTATGAATGCCCATGGTGAGAACAGTGCTGTCCATGTATAAATGCACAAACTGAATACAGGTATTTCATCCAAATTCAAACATGCCATACCAATAATAAATTTGGCCACAGTTTCAAATTAGGAAAACCAAAACACTTTAAAATAGTAATTGTAACACATACACACACATATAGATATTTGTTAGATTAGTTAGCTGTTCTAACAAAGAGTTCCCATAGAATTAAGCTGTCGATTTCGTTTTTTTATCAAACTTTCCATTGCATCAACTGTAGTCGAAATGTCCCAATTAAAAAAAAAAAAAGATCAATACTTGCCTTAAGGGCAAAATGCAACTGAATCGGTTTGGAAAATATATCAGCCAAGCCATATGACCATGTTACGATTCCTCTGTGAGGAGCTGATGATAGCGCTCATGCAGAATTATTTAGTGATGCTGTTCAGAGCCACAGAGCATTTCCTAAATCATAGCCAAGAAACTACGTGAAATACTGTTTCAAATTACAAGTAGAATAAAAAGTTCAATCTATCTAAGCACGGCACTGCCTTTGGTGTGTCGGTTGCTCAGTTGCCTTGCTGAACAACAAAATTTGGGGTCACTGAACAGACTAGATTTTATTTTTTATGCTGTTCAAAAGAGAAGTTAATTTGAAGCAGGCAGGGAATTCAAGAGAAAAAAATAAATTATTCTTCAAGTGGCTTCATAGATTGTCACTCTTCTGATCAATTTTTACTCCAGAAAATGTGGGTATTCAATTTCCATCCCTGTCCTCACATACTTTTCAGAGAGCTGGAAAAATGGAAAACAGAAATGGAAAACCATAGCACTAGATCAAAATTATGGTTGCAGGAAGAGCAGTGTCTTAGAATCTCATGGACTTTTTAACTATGTCCCTCAAGACAAGCTACAGTTACAGCCTGTAGTTAAGAGTCCAGAGTGAAAAAGTTCAACGTGTTTTACTTCAAGCAAATCACAAGCTCTAACTTTCTGTGTATCTAAATGTGAATAATAATACTTAATAGAAGCCTATGTGAACTGTAGGATTTGTGAACTGTAACATTTGTAAAGAACTTTTAAGACATTACAACATACATGAACTTTCTGTAATAAGACCTCCTACAGTTTAGACGACAGTTTGATTAGACATCTTACTGATTTTATGATGAAGTATTAAGTATGGGAAAAACTGTACCTTCCTATAGAAGGGACATTAGTCTGGGAGCAGAAAAAAAAAAAAAAAAAACTAAGTCAATGTTGAAGAGATTTCCTGAATAATCTCTTTAGAAGGAAGGCCTTTAACTTCATAATTACATTAATCCTAAGGATACACAAAGAAGCCCTTCAGGGCTCCCAAGAGCCAGATCTCCTGTGTGGGTTCTCCAGTTCCTGGCTTATGCAGAAATCACAGTTTCACAGGTCAGTCATTCATCAACTGCAAATCCTTCCCCCAGCCAGCCCGTATGTTCTGAATGGAAAGCAGAGATGAAACAGAGGTACTGCTGCTGTTTCGGGCAGCATTAAAATAGATTGCCTTATCCAAGCTGTATCTGATCCTCTTGACAGAAAATTAAAGGCTAGAATCTATTTCCTTTACATTTTCCCAAACCCACTGAACTGACTGCCCTTCTCTTCATCTCCTAGGTAGTATTGGTTTGTACTTGACACATCCCATTTAGCATCTTCAGGAAATTCTGCTCTATTAAAGGAAAAGTGACAATCTGGTCCTTTTATTTTTAAGCAGAACCTACAAACATATTTTTAGAATGTATTAACTGTACACGCTGTAGCAAATTCAACCTCTTTTTGATTGTCTTCTGCATTAAACTTGTACGGTGTAAAACAAGGGGGACAGAACAGTAAGCGGGACAGTGAAAAAGCTTAAAAGCTGAAACTAACACAGAAAGCACAAATATGTGTGTGTTACTGCTTTTCTGTAGTGGTGCACTCTAAGGCGAGGTGGTAGGGAATTCTATTTTCAGTAATAAGAACTAAAAATAAAAAAATCAGTGGGAGAAAATTTTCTTTCTAATTAAAACAGATTTTCTAGTTTAATATAGTGATGAAATATTTGATTGAGTGGGAGAGAAGAACTCATTAGTAGATGTAAACACAAAATTTGAATAATTTGGGCTAGAAGGATAGTGTCAAGGGAATAAATTAGGAGAGGCAGTTTTGCTGTCTCTATAAATTTTGATATTCTCTGCTGAGATGAAAGACTAGAGATAAGAAAGTTGTTCCACATTTGAGTTTCCTGAGGGTTTCTAGCTGAAAGCTTTTTTATATTACATCACTTAATGTTGTGTAAAAACATAAGCAAATGTGCTCAATAGAAGGCAAAGAGAATCTCTAGATCATACACACTCATCTTACTCCAGTCTGGATTACTGATATATTTTGCATGTGTCATTAATCACCATTCCTCACTAACTGCAATAGCAACAGCCTCCCTTTTGTTTTTCAATAACTGCATTAACCTTAATAACCTCACTCCCTTTGAAATCACAGAAAAGGTTTTAAACAGCAGCACAGCTTCCTCCCAGCCCAAGTAGCTTCACAGAAATCAGTACTCATTGTTTCACCCATGTCAAAAATTCACATTGACGGTCTGCTGTGTTCTCAGCTTAATAAAAAAAAAAAATTGAAAATCATAAAAGTGAACAAATGTAGTTGAACTTTCACAGAATCACAGAATCACAGAATTTCTAGGTTGGAAGAGACCTCAAGATCATCGAGTTCAACCTCTGACCTAATGCTAACAAGTCCTCCACTAAACCATATCCCTAAGCTCTACATCTAAACGTCTTTTGAAGACTTCCAGGGATGGTGACTCCACCACTTCCCTGGGCAGCCTGTTCCAATGCCTCACAACCCTTTCGGTAAAGAATTTCTTCCTAACATCTAACCTAAAACTCCCCTGGCGCAACTTAAGCCCATTCCCCCTTGTCCTGTCACCAGGCACGTGGGAGAACAGACCAACCCCCACCTCGCTACAGCCTCCCTTGAGGTACCTATAGAGAGCAATAAGGTCGCCCCTGAGCCTCCTCTTCTCCAGGCTGAACAAGCCCAGCTCCCTCAGCCGCTCCTTGTAGGACTTGTTCTCCAGGCCCCTCACCGGCTTCGTCGCCCTTCTCTGCACCAATGACCAATAATAATATTATATTTAGAAAAACACAGTAGCTAACCAAAGGATGACACATTACCTTTAAAATTGTAATATTCCACGTAAAACTTTCTACAGATTTTTGCAGCTTTCTTTCTTTCAAGCCTTCTCTTGCTCCTATATTATGCAGGTTTTCATGAAACTCCATTGCTGTAGAGAGGAAAAGAGAGAGGAATATAGCATCTTTTTAAATTCATTTTTGTTATCACAGAAACAGTGATTTGAAACTAAAAAGGTAAAGAACAGTTAAAAAGCATTAGAAATGGTATTTTTCAAGCACAAATATATTTGACCTAGTAATCCAAAATTATACAACATGCCAATACGCACTGATCTCTCTAAGCCAAAATCCATGCTGAAGTACTTGTTGGGTCACTGACATAGAAACACGGAGCCGAACAAATATTTACTATACAAAACTATTCTTAAATAACATTTGAATATGTTGCACTACATGTTAAGACCTTTTTGTGCATCTCTAGGAAGTGGAAGCAGTAATTTCATGAAAAATATTTCATGTTTTATGTCTCAACAAATGTATTTTGTGCCTTGCTCTAGTACACACTAAATTTACCTCATGGTTGTCCAGATAACAGCTTACATGCTGGGACCCATGCAGAAAACAGCCTTCCCACCTTACCCCGAGGGAAGGGGTCTAAGCGTGAAATGGCTATGTCAAGCAAACCACCAAGGACATTTAACCATACTCATGTAAAGTACTGTGTCCACAGAACCCGTATCTGACAATCCCCCAACCAAAAAAACTTCCTGAAAAATCCAGATTATTTTGTTCATATTATATTTCCCAATACCAGATTTCTAATTAGTTGAGAAATTAAAGTTCTATCACTGTTTCCAAGTATCTGTTTCCATCATCCAAAAAATAAATTCCCAGTATATCATAGAAAGATGATCCCTAGATCCATAATTACAGCACTACATTTTGAGAGCCACCAGGACAATACAGATTTTCTTATGTGCTATCATTTATCCTTAGACTCTACTACTGAACTTTTGGAGTTCTGTACTCAGATTCTCAGCACAATAAATAAATCAGCAAGGTGCATGGAAAATAAGCAGGTGACTTGCAATGTAACCCCATTACCAGCAGTTCATAAATTGAAAAAAAAAATATGAAAGGAGGTAGACTAGAGTGCATGCAGTACATTTACAGAACTACAGTAATGGTTTACTAGCCTCGTATCGACCGTTATAAATAATCCCCTTCAAATCCAAACCCACAGAAGTAGTGTTTGACAACAACCTTGCACCAAAGCTACTCAGAGATTGAGAATTACTCTGAGGGACTGCATGATTGGTGTGAAATTGGTGCTTTGCAGATTGCAGATTCTAATTTATACAATGTCATTAATAAGTCAGACATGGCGACAATGTCGGCCATGTGTTCTGCTAACCAGAAGAGTTGTGTCTGTGGTGCACTGACTGCTTTCTGTGATGACCCCCTTCTTTTTTTATGCTCATGTGAAGTTACATTTCTATTTTGTCAAAGACATTCCACTCCAGCTAAATACTCCAAGGAGTTAGCAGCAACATGTCATTGCCCTTTTTCAAAAAATGAAAGGAAGTCAAATCATCCCACCAAGGTACACACACAAACCCTTGGCAAACAAGTGCTGCTTGATCACACCCCTCTCCTCAGCTTTTCTTAGGCTGGATGGGCAACTCCCCATTGCCATGGTAAACTAAACCTATCCAATTCTAAGGCTAATCATACAGTCAGAGACAAGTAGCTTTGAATTACATTTCTGTTTCTATTACTATTTTGCCAGGTACATTTAAATGGATTATTTCACCTCTTAGTTTCATTTTTTCCGTCTACTGATTCTAACTAATGACATTCCCTACACAATACAAGGCAACCTGAGCTTTAGTTACAAAGTATGAATTCAGTACAGCATTTATTGTCGACTACATTTCTCTCAGTATTCCCCTTCTCTGTCCCTGCTTGTTTTTCTTGTTTTATCTTGGAACTGCCTATTTCATACATTAATAGTGGCAAAGTAGTAACAGAAGTTTTAAATTCCAAAACAAAACCAACTTCTTAGAAGATAACAAGAGAAAAAAAAGGAAGAAACAGCTTTTCATTCACAGCTAAATTAATGACAAATGACAAATATGTTCACAAAGTCACTTAAAAGTGCCTTTCAGATAAGCTTGCGGAAAACCCTGAATTGTAACTCTCTTTTTTTCAGATAAATTCACAGAATTTTTTATCTCCTTCAAAGTAAAACTTCAGTTCTTGCAGTCATTACGATACAGTAAGAAAATCAATTTTATAAAGCTTAATTACTTCTAGAATTATTAGTCTATTAGTATTTTGAACTGCCTGGCAGTTCTTGGATGATAACAGTCCTTATGCTAACCTGATTTATCACTCTTAATATGTTTTCTGCATATACCACCTGTTTAATCAAAAAAAAAGTTGTTCATGCTTTCCATTTTACTTGCACCTGTTAAAAATATATCATCTACAAGTTTCTGAGTGATCATGGAAATTATATTGAATGCCAGAGAACTGTAATGCAATGGTAATGTCGTTCTAAATGTATAGTCATATTCTTCCGGTGAAGAAAAAGTCCCTGAAGTATAAAAAAGTTCCATGAAAGAGCGAAATGTCCTCACTGGGTTGGATGGGGCCCTGGGCAACCTGACCTAGAGGGTGGCATCCCTGCCCATGGCAGGGGGGTTGGAACCAGGTGATCTTTAAGGTCCGTTCCAACCCAAGCCATTCTATGATTCTATGACCTCCTTTTCCCTTTGAAGGACAGTCTTTTAGATGACCAGACAGCATGCTTGTCCTGCACTCTCAACAGATGCATTTCTAAACTTTTACATTTGGTATTGTCACTTACTGAGAGCCAATGTCAAACATAAATATGAGCATGAACATGAAGTATATAGATGAACAAGAAGATGATATAGGAGGAATCAAGGAAACACGGTCCCCCACAAAGTACTTCTGCATCACTCCAAAGTGTGCATTTGATCTGTTCAGTGGAGTCATTTCATTTTGCTGCAACCTGTACAGCAAATAGCCACTAAAAATAATGCCTGTGTGACTTTAGTGTTGGCCAAAAAGTATCCCTGATTCCCACACTTTTCAGAAAGGTCTGTCACAAATAAATCACAGATTAGCTCTGAACAGCATCTTAAGCTTCAAATATACAGAACCAAAGGCTATCTTCAAAATTAAAGCAAATATTTTATTAACTCTGCAGAATATCATAAAATCCCTAAACCAAAACTATTTTCATCTGTAACTAACAACATTACTGTAATACCAATCTAACATTAAATGAAGCACTACCTCTCTTAGCAGGCTGATGGGAGTGATCTGTCTAAACATGAAACCACTCAATTTAGGAGACCAGCAGAAGGACTGGTATGACAGCCATAAAACTCCTACTGAAAGCTCTCCAGTTCCATATCCAAAAAACAATTTTAACAATCATCAGCATAGATACTTATACTAATATGTACAGACTCTAATTATATAGTTATATGATTTGAAGCTGTCAGGAAGGGTTGATGTAGTTGATTTCCCAGGTATATTTCTAAAGAGTAATAGCATTAAAAAAGAGCTGAGAAAGGTTCAGAAGAATCTCTGTGCAGAAACACCTGGCTAAATGAGAACTGCAATAAAATTTTTTCTCTAGGGAAAATTACAATTGGGAGGAAAGACAGCTCCTCTCACACTGAGAGAAGTCATCTGTGATAGATTTGTTGATCCCAGTCATCATAATTGTGTATAAAATGACATACAGCACAAGAACAACAAGCCAACTTATTAATCATACAGATTTAACCAGGTAAAAATCAACAGCTTGATTTTTTTCTAGAAATAGGTGAGGCACCCATGCTTCTGAACAACTCAAGAATGACATTGCTTGCCTATCTTTTGCATCTTATGCAGTTACTAATTATACTATCAGAATTAATCTAGTTTATTACTAGTGCAATGAACTGATGGCAATTTAATCCATCCCATTTATTACAATGTTGAAAAGAATTTTTACCTCTATAAAAACGTTAAAGAGATTATGTAATCTTGAGGTCTATTTCAACCTATTGTTTTGAGCAAACACATTACTACTGACGAGTGATTAAAACCTGCCTTTTAAGTTAACTGAAAGAGCTTAGTCACTTGTGAATTAAAGTGCATTGACCTACAACACCTTAGGCTACCAGGTTTCACTTCGTATCGATTAGAAAACTACATATGGCCAATTGCTGTGTAAGTATTGAGAGTTGAGATAGTTGTTTTTTTGAGGAATCCTTAGCAAAACAGTGAGCACAATACTTGCTATACTGTATTTCTAAAGCCAAATTTCTACTTTATATACTTGTTTTCATTGATGAAAAAATTCTTGCCAAGAACATGATTTACAAAATTTATATTGGAGATATAATTATACAGCAGGTGGGCTTCTTGTTCTTTTCTTAACAAATAACTTTATCAATGAA
This sequence comes from Aythya fuligula, assembly GCF_009819795.1. Taxonomy (NCBI): domain Eukaryota; kingdom Metazoa; phylum Chordata; class Aves; order Anseriformes; family Anatidae; genus Aythya; species Aythya fuligula. Next base: position 37,682,216 of record NC_045560.1, on the reverse strand, counting down.
ATATCAAAATGGTAAAACATTGGTAATAAATATATATACTCTTTGCCCCCTACCTAGTAGTCCTAATATGAAATGGATAACAAGCATTTTTCCATACCTGCATAAAATACATACTACTAACAGATACCGCAGATACTGAGAACATACTGTAGATAAACTCTTAATGTCACTCAAGTTAAATATATTTTATTTAATTCTTGGTAGAGCTCTTTGATTTAAAAGCAAAATGAGCATTTTTCAAAAGATTTATAAAGGAACAATAAAAATTAAATAAATATTAAATATTTCTAAAATTTGAGGAGTATACCAGACACTTCTTGATGAGGTTATTATATATTGCAGCTCAATTACTATTTACACTCTTCTCAAATGTTTAGAAAGCTTCTGTAAATCAGTTGCATACAGAAAGCTGTTCCTTACAAGGAAAAAAAATCCAAGAAAGCACTTTAGGCTTGAAAATTTTTCTTCTTAGAAAAGGAAAGAATTCTAGGAAAGCATTTAAGCTTTAAGTACCCATTTCCACACATAAATGTTTAATCTGTGCATATAACTGCTATGTTCGCCCCCATCTTTGAAAGCCAGGGCTTTAATTTTTTACAAAATTGCTAATGTTTCTTAGTATTTTTCTTTCAGCTTATATTGCTTGAACACTCAGGTATTTCAACCTCACAAATAATTTCTATTTAAAACAAGGTTTATCAGAAAAGTGATCAAGAAATAGTCTGGTTACCAGATAAAATCTCCTATAAACCATTTACATGTACATCATGGCAAAGAAGCCATGCCATGGAAATCAGTATAGCTATAAATTCTCACATAATTTTGCTTGTAGAATGCTTCTATACAAAATTTAAGATGAACTTTAATGAATAACTACTTAGTGCACCTCTGTATTAAATCAGTATCAATTCCAGCTGCAAAAACGGAGTTTTAACAGGAACTAGGATTAGACTCACACATAATTCCAAGCACCTACTTCCCAGTGAAGTCAACTGAAACATTTTACATCATAAAGAACCAGATTTTTTTTTTGCAGATTCTGAGATTATTTTTTTTATTATTATTATTTTTTGTCAGATTGCTATGCATTGGCTTCAAGAAGTTCCAGGTCTGAATTATTTGCATTTAAAATATTTAGATTAATACTTGATAAAATAATACATTAACCAAATTTGTTACTCAATATCTCTTTTAATTATTTCAACTTGTTTGGCAATGGTACAGCAGTACCTTCTTAGTAGGTAGAAATGTTTCCCAGACACAGATAGCCATGTCCCACCTCTACAGATAGTTAAATGTTCCTGCTGCCCCTTTATTCTTCAAAAGTAGGGAAGAAAAATTCTTTACCGAAGATAACCTTCTTACCTCAGCATCCCAAACTGTAATGGCATCACAACCTGCCTAATGCCATCCTCTCTGCTAGGACAAAATTAATATTTAGTCTTTCAGTCCTAACTCATCCAGTTCCATATTTCACAATAATTCAATTTTCAACATAAGGCACCTTCTTTAATGCTGGTGAACCAGGAGGAGATAAGATGGTCTCACAATATGCCAACATTTTTATGAACCACTGTCAGCAGAGATTCAAAGTAGCTGCTGCACCAACTTTATGTCCTCTTTATAAGAGGACATCTGTGACATCTGGCTATGATGTAATTAAAATGTTATTACTTCTGTAAGTTCAGTAACCAGCTCCAACTTCATAAACACTTTCAAGAACAGTCCTATGTACCATTAACTTTCCAGACATCACAAAATGTTTATCAAGCTACGAAACACACAAACCCCTCACACCAACACTTTTTGTGTACCTCCAAAAAAAGCAGTCGCACAAAACACACTGAAAATTAGGCCTTCACATATTAAAATATTTGTCCTGAAAAGAAGACTCATGATTTCTCAAAAACTTTAATCTACAAGGACACTCCTGAATGAGGACAGACTATATTTCTGAATGTAGGTGGAGTTAAGACAGTATGACATATGAGACTACATATGAGACTGAATTACTGCTGTCAATAAGAGCAGAAACACAGGGCTGAGAGGGAGGATAGTATTTTTTCCACAGCTGCTGCTTCCATCTTTTATTTATCAGCCTTGATCCTCAAGAGACACCAGTGAAAGTCTAAGAAAAAAAATACTAATTTTATTGAATGCTAGAAAGCACAGATATAATAAAGACACTGATTTATGGCACATTGTAAATTCTCCCAGTCTTCAGATCCTGCTGAGCTCACTTTGTTTTATTGTCAATAGTGATTAGTATCACTTTCTGTTCCACAGGAACGTTATTTCTATTTTCTTTAATAAGAAAATTCTCTTCTTCTCCAGAGTAGTTGGTTACCTTTTTCTTTCATACTGTCTGATTAAAACAAGTTAACTACAGAGCCATTTCCCCAGCCTATGCTCAAACTCAGGATTTTTTTTGTTACTGTTTAAAATATGAAGAAGGGGGTGGGTATTTGAAAGCCTGCTCACCTTTTTCAAGTACAGCCCTTCAGCTAATAAATCATAATACAAAATTTGTCTTTTAACCATACTGATTACTAACTCTTTTTTCTTAACCTCCATCTATGGATAGGTTGGAACTTCTTGTTAATCTTAGCAGCTGTTGTACTTGTTATGGTGTTACATTTAGGTAGACAATCTGATGGAGGGGACAAAAGGACTCCTTATTCTATCCTGCTGTTTTGGAATAGATTGTAGTAAGGATAAAAATACGGCCTTTGATCAGATTTTAGTACACAAAGTATCAGATATACTTGTGCATTCTAGTGTACTTCTCTGTATCTTCAGGGATATAATTATTCTTGTCCCTTTAATCAGTTTAACCATAGAAGGTGACTGCAAAAAAATAAGAACTACAAGCAAATATCAGATTAATTTTGTATATATTTCTGTACTAGGGAAAGGCTATTTAAATCAAGAATCCTATTTTAGTCTCTTACCACTATATTAAGACTTCTAGTACATAACTATATTTGCCAATCATTTTTGCTCACTGACATTGCTGAAAATTGAACATGAAGTTCCAGATATTCATCATTAATATGACCTGGTCTTTTACTGGGCTAGAATTGCATTAACAGTAGGAAAAAAAGCTTTATGTGAAGGGGCAAACTCAGAAAATGATGCACAGTCTGTGTTAGTTTAAGTGTTTAACCCATACAGTCTTGCATGTACAGTATTTAAAGATAAATCTACTTGGCAAAATAAACTGTAAATGAAGTTGAATGGAGCTAGCACAAAGGGTGTGAGCATATAAGGAAGGGCAGAATGGGATCTGAATGTGTTAACAACCAGAATGCAAAGACTCTAGAATCCTAAGACTGTATTTCAATTATAAACATAGGCTATAGCCTGTGTCACGTGTTCTGGTGAGGACAAACTAGGATGTTCCACAAATGATTATTTGAATTGTGAGAATGACATAGAGATATATTTAGCCAAGTATACATGGCTTCCTCAGACAAGTGCTAGAACAGTTTCAATCTATTCTCATTAATTTATTTATGAATGATGGAGGCTCAAACTGTTTGATTTCGTGAAAAGACCATAGTGCTTTGGAGCAAAAACTTAAATGCAGGAAGATGCAGCTGGGAGTAGAAACTGAGATCGCTGCAAACATCAAAGAAAGTATGCGAGATGTATGCTAAGAATCACCAACCCTTGTACATGATATATCAGATTCTCTTAAAAAACAACACCATCAAAAAACAACAACAATGGGTTATGTACAAGGAGCGCTATATGAAGAAGTACAGTGTATGACTGGCAAGAAGTCTCTGTCTTCATTGTTATGAAGACAGAGACTTAAACACAATGGAGAATAATGATTTATTCACAAATGCTAAATTAATCCAAGTCCAGTTCTCCATGCTTTTACCCCATGATAGAATATGGCTTCAATAATATTCAAGACACAAGAGACAGAGCTGGGAAGTATATATACAGCATAAGTTGAGCTGCTGTGGAGCTGTACCTGCAGATGCTTAGTGGAGTTGCTTGAGGTAGAAGGATAAATAGAAGAGGAAAAAAAAAAAAGAAAAAAGAAAAAAAAAAAAAAGTAGAAAAAATTGATTATACATAGTAAAAGGAGAAAGAAAAAAAAAAAAAAGGTAAAAATGATTCACTGAACACAGAAAGTAAGTTGAAAGGCATACCAAGAAAAGCAGTGCTAAGAATATGCCCTTTATTCACACCTTTCCTTAAGTATCAGAGACAGCCTGCTGTGCTAACAGACCATCATTATTATGTTGCATTTGTATGGGTAAGTGTGGAGAAATTAGTTTAAACAATTTGATAGCTGGCTTAGAAAAAATGGGAATAGGAAGCAAGTGGAGAAAAGCAGGTATTTCAAAAGAATGGAGACAGGCTTAAAGGGGCCTGTTGGGAAAAAATGTTCGGAAAAACTAATCTAGCCATTCTCTTCCACTGGTTAAATAAAAACTCAATTGTTTGTCCATATATTTAGTCAAAAGTGGTCCTCAAGATTTAATTACAATAAGTTTATTTTCCTCTATTAAGTAGTTTACCTAATCTGTATATAACATACAACATTATTCTGCATCACATATGCTTTGTTTCAAAGGACCCTAAATCTAAACCCAATTTAGGCTGCAAATAATCAAAACACATAGTGAAAGAAACAGCTCCGTAAGCAAGCAGTTTTGCCGAAAGGCTTAAGCAGTAACAGTGGTGAGTTATAGCTATTAGAACAAAATTAATTTTATTACTTTAGTTTTCAGCTCCAAGAAGCAGTGCCAGTGCTTGTATGGACATTATTGTAATCTTTTTTGCATGCAGTATGACATAACTTCTTCTCAATGGGTATTGTGCACCATGTTTATCTTTGACAGCATCCAGAATGGCTGGAAGTTCTTGAAACTGTATCTTGTTCCTGACATTGCTGATAGACTGCACTGGAGTACATATTAAAACATGTACTCATCTTCTGTCTTTTACTACTTTCATTATTTAATAAAGCAAGTCCCTGCTGGTTTTGTTACTGTACAGATGGAATAAATAAAACGGTCCCTGCTCCAACAACCTGGAATCAAAGCATAAGGAAAAAGGAGAACAGATGGGTAAAGAAAGAGGGGGAAGTACAAGGAAGCAATGAAAACTATTTTTGCTAAGGTAGTAGGAGGGCATGTGTCAATCTAGCTATATTTGTAGGAGAATTTTAAAAACCAATTCAAAGGAAGTAGCCTTGTGGATGTTTACAGTGAGCGTGTGGGACAACATGATAGAAAGCAAGATGACGGCTTACGGTCTATCAGGCAATGGAAACTCTTGCTACTAAATGAGCAAACACAAGAAAATGAAAGCAGCTCAGTCTTGACGTACAATAAGAAAAAAGTAGAGAGACGAACATAGAAATATCATCAAAACGACAGCAGGAAAATGGTGTACAAAAGGTAAAATTAAAATGGTCTAACTCAGAGAAAAGAATTGTAGTGTTGAGATGTTGGAAGGTAAGAGCTCTGGCTGTGCAGGTTAACAGGGAAGATTATACCTCTAAAACCAAACAGAAAAAAAGAGATATGAATGATTTGCACATAATGCCAGAGTCTGTATTTATGCATGATGTTAGCAGTAAACTGGCACCATTGGAACCGTATACAGGAATTTCATTTCCTTCTTCTAGGTCAAGGATAGTTGTTTTGTTTTTTTCCCTATGCACATTAATTTAGCTCATTGATGTTACATTTCACAGACTGTTTTTATAACTTGCAGTGTCAGGAGATCCTCCTATACCGTTTCACAATCAAATCTAGATTTGATTACACTCAATAATTCTTTGTTACCAGCAAACTGTGCTCATTCATTATTTGATGCTGATCATTTAGTGATTACTTGGAATATCACACATCCTGCTGAGACACTGCTGAACACCAAAATGAATACCTAACCTTTGGTTCTCTCTTTTAACCAGTAATTAGCTCAGACAGTATTTGAATTAAAGTGAAAGAATACAAGCAGTGATTCAAAAGAGAAGTGATGTGAATTGGGTACAAAGGAGGCCAGGGATGGGATAAGGTGACCTGGATATTCAAATTCTTTATTCCAGAGAAGACAGAATAGCATTTTAGGTCTTGCAACAGATTAAGGGGATAGACTGGATTATCTTTTAACTCCATTTTTAGCACCTACACTGTATTTTCTTGCACTAACTTCAGCGGGCTTAGTAGTAACAAAATAAATAGTGCTGCAATTATTTTAAAGTAATTCAGACATTTCTTATTCTCATAATATTATATATATTCTCATTCTGTTGAAGAATGAGGACAGGGGGCATCAACACAATATATTTTTCCAGCATCTTTTCATTAGTTAGTCTAGCTAAAATGTTTTAAATAATTATTTAAGAACAGAATTAGTTGAGATGAAAATATGCAGATATGAAGAAACCAAAAAAGATTTTCGATATGGTTTAATTTTTAAAAAACAAGAGAAGAACAGGAGTTTACTAAACATTTTAATTTTCATAGACAATATTAACTGCAAAGAACCTGAATCCTGAAAAGAGAAGAGCCATAGGAAGAATCATATCTTTGCTTATTCAACAGGCTATCAACCTACACAAGAAATAAAGGTACAGTTATTTTAAAATTAGTTCTGATATTTAAAGGAGGCCCAAAAACTTATAACTAAATTTAAGCTAGGGAATGATTTAATAGAGCAAATCCACTTTGTATTTGACAGATTCTTCTTACAAGCCTGTTAATGACAACAAAATTTTATTGCTTATTGGCAACTTAGTTTTTCTTATTTTTGTAGCTGTTTCACTCTTTGAGCCACAGCACAAAGCAAACAAACAAACAAGCACTGACAAGGGCACAGTTTTACTTTTCCTTCATCCCAAATTACATTGGAAAATGCATAATTCTTTACTCAGAATTAATTAGAGTAGCATCGACTGAGATCATGAGATCGATCAGTCTTAAGAAAATCTTTGAAAAATCACTGATATCCTAAGGTGGCTCAATTCTGTTCATTCATCTTAAAAAGTACCTTGATGCTGCAGGGCTGAAGCTGCCCTAAATAGCGGGATCTATTACATAATCCATACTTAGGCTTATATCATTGTGCTGTAGGTTTCTCATTTAAATGAGATCAAAATCTCTCTTCACTATTTAACATGGGTTTAAGTCAAAGAATCCTTCTTAAACAAAGGATTCTTTGACCCAACTGCACTTTGTGTCAAATAAGGTTGCAAGACGCGGGAAAATCAGACCAGTGCAAGCTTACTGGAATCTGTCTGAGCTAGTTGCCAACAACCTTTTCTAAAGGGTAACAGTTCTAAAAACATGAGGCAAATAGGCAACTGCCTCTCACCAAGGGAAGTTACCTGTCTGAGACACAGTTTTAGCTAAAGAATATGGCACTCTATCACCACAAAAATGGGAGAGGATTCAAGAAGGAAGTGTACAAGTCTACGAGACAATGTCCTTATGCCAGCACGTTATATTCTGGGTTTGGAATTTTAGATAAATATTTGCATCTATCAACAAGATACATGAAATAATATTTTTGTCACTCAAGTTACTTATGATTGTTTGACAGCTCAAAGTAAACAGGACAAATTGTATTTTGCAAGTATTTTCAGAGTTTTATGGTTTGACTGAATTTCACAGTGTCTAAGGAATGTACACTGTGCATAAAGTGGGGATCCAGAAATTCAGAGCAGGTAACATTCCTGCTGCTGATCTGAGCAACTGCTAACAGAAAAGAGTTTGCAAAGAAGTGAAGATAGGACAGCATTCTTGTTTTCTTTTCAGGAGAAGCCATTGGAGAAAAGAGTGAAATTTATAAGACATCAGAAGAGGATAAAAGAGGAGAAAAGAGGATAATAGAGGAGAAGGGGATAAAAAAATGAAGAAAAACATGGAAGATGATGGGAGCTGCTAAATATCAGCTAGGCAAAAATATATCTGTATATAAAAAGCTTTTGCCCCCTGTTTGATTCACCAACAACATGGATGGTTACGGAGACTTTGATTCTCTGACAGCCTTCCTGTTTCTGATGCAACATGAGACGCACCATTACTCTGAGCAAATGCATGACATTGTTTAAAAAATAAATGAGAAAGATCAAAAGAAAGCCAGCATAATTAAACAGTGTGGTCAGAAATACTATTCAAAGTAAGGAAGCAGCCTTCAAAACTCAAATTTGTGTCCGAATGAGAAAACCATTGCAACATACCAGGTGAAAAGAAGCCATTTGTGAAAGGACTAAGAGCTACACCATCTGTTTCAGATGTATGAGAAACAGGAAAACTTCCAGCGAATGTGTGGGACCAGTAGATCATAACAAAGCTTTAAAAAAAAAGACTTTCTGCATCCATGGGCTTTGAAAAGACTGCCACAGAAGATACATATAATTGTCTGCATAACCAGTTTTATTCTGAATAGATAAAATGTTAAGTAGCAAATATGCAGAAACCAAGGGTATCCACCTACCAGATCTAGAGAAGCTCTGGGACAAAATATCTGAGCTTATTATAATTATGTAATTTTCAGGAGGCAAGATAATTCAACAAAACTCTTGAAGACATTAAGCTTCCAGGGAAAAAAAAGTTCTCACATAGTAGAAGAATAGATATAAGTAAATCGTTAAAAGCCTTCACTGAAGGAAGATGATTTTCTTTCCTGTAATCCTGTGTTTGCATTTGTGGAAATGAACATATTGACAAGCTACTGTCCATATATAAAATGTTGATTATTTCCAAAGCTGAGTTGCAATTCTATAGACCTTCGATTTCAATGGTTTGAAATATCCTTTTCACTGTTATTGCACATGCCTAAACTAATACATATACATACACATATTTGCTTTGTGGTTTAATAAATAAACTTAATTGAAAGTTACAGGAAATAAAGAAAAATGTCTCAAGTTCTTTGTAGTATTTTTAAAAGACAGCTTGCACTTACCTGCTTTCTGACATTGTACTATCTTCTCATACAAGCTATCTGTATTTTCAACTAGAGTCCTGATGGTCTGAATCATCTGTAGAGACGAGAAATTAAAATATACAAAAATATCAGTAAAATTATTTTTACTGGCAATTTTAAATGTGCAAAATATGCTTTAGTTTGAATCCAAATAAATAATCTAATATTTGTTGTTAACATAATGAATACATTCTTTTTCATGACCTGGAAGAGAAATGCTCCAAATCTGGCATAAAGACATAAAACCCACCATTTGGGGGGACTGGGATCTATGAACATTGAAGTAAAATGACTACTTCATAAATCATTGCCTATCAAAACAAGCGGAAAACATACAACTATTTACCAGGTAATTTGCTTTGGTTGGCTTGGGAAAGACTGCCTGGATGCAAGTTTCCTCCTCCTTACTCGGGCATCCAGGATGATGATTGCTCACTACCCAGTTACTTCTTTTTTCCTACATATCATGCCATGCTTCGCTAGATTTGTTCCTCTATATTTTCCCTTTCTGTGGCTTGACCTGTGCATATGTATGAGATAACACTCTAAGGAGGAGAACGAATCACTCTAGGCTAGCACTGGAAGGTAAGGAAAATGAATGATTCCCTTACTTGATCTTTCTAAAGAAAAAGCCTTCCATGGAAGCTCAGCTGAAAGCACACTGATTAAGAAGGAACTGTGCAGATTTTCAGCCTAGGGTATGGATTCAGAAGGATGGGCTTTCCATAACCCCTTACCCACTCCCTAACCTCTCTGGTATCCAATCGAGCAGACAGATTTCTCTTCACCAAAACACTGGGCAAGTTTGACATGCTGCTTATGTGGGTGTTTGTGTGGAACTTTATTTTCATTAAGAAAACACAATTGCTTTTATGAGCATGAATTTTCCATGTTACAAAGAAGAAGAAGAAGAAAAACTAAAACAGATATTCTGCTCTAAGAGGCAGGACTATGGTAGTTCTTCCTCCCACCTATTAGAAGGAGCCTTCTCCTTTTCCACTGGAGTGACATTGAGGCTGTTTTTCTGAACATTGTTCAAAGTGAGACATAAATTAATTTGGAGAAGTAGGTAAGTGAGCCTCAGATTCTGGATCACAACAAGTGTGCAAGCGTGGAGGGAAAATACCGGCATGGATGTAAACTATGCTACTAGACTTCTATTATTTTTAGCTACACAAAAATCTGGTTTAAGTAAATGAGAAAGTATTTAAAAGTAATAATAGGTCTGTTTCTACAATGGCAGTTTGTTTAAAATGACAGAATAAAGAAAATGATGAAAAAATAAAATTTCATGTTTATGCTAGATATAAACAAAATATATAAGCATTTTTGAGTACATGGAGGTCATTGTACTAGATAAATTTTACTTTTAAACTTCACATCCTGATTAACCTGTATTTAATTTCAAAGTATATTTATCCTGAATTCCTGAGTAATATTAATTCTTTAAAAAAAAAAAAAAAAGAAATGCAAATTATAACAATAAATGAGGAAAAATAGTAACTTGATCAGGTTGCTAAGCTGCAGGTGAAATACTTTGGCTTTCCAATTTTTAACTGGATTGTTCTTTGAATATAAATATCTATGTTCACTCAGTCAAAAATGGGCTTTAAATAGAATTATGCTAATTACTAATTAGGTGTAATGAAGAAAACTATTACACAGAGAAGCATACTTTAAATAAGATAATATTTTACCCAGGCAGCCTTTTACCCAGAGAGCACTGCAAACCAACTATTCCTCATTTGTCAAGAAGAAAGCTGGGTTTCACTGTGTTTCATTACTATTAGTTCCTTCAAAGAGTACTCAGAAATTGAAATGAACCAATCATAAATTTGCTTGAAAGGGAAGGATTTTGCCTGTTTCAACATGTATGTCAAGAAACATTTCCTTCTGTAGTGCACTTAAATGAAGAGAACCAAAACACAGTTGACTTCAACTGCAAATATTCTTCCAATAACCAATAATGTTATTTCACTAACTAGCTTAAAGGATATTGTAAAGCACTCTACACTGAACTTTTGCTGCTTTGAAAATCACCTTGAAAAATGAAATGCTGAGCATGTATCACTCTTGCTTAGTCAGGGTGAAAATACAAGGTAATAAGGACTACAATGGGATTTTTCTCTTAATAAGAACCCTTTCACCTGAGAACACTTTTAACTGGAGTTCTTAAGAGACCAGTTGTGCTGCCTATTCAAGGCATAATTGTTATGGAGGGACTGTGCAAAATATTGCGACTGCGCTATGTTAGTCTATTCTGTGTTACTGACCCCCTGTGTATAGTAATACAATTTTCTACGTCCCCACTTCTTTTATATAATACATTCCACATGAAGATCAGATAATTCAGAAATAGTAGAAACAGCAGCAGATTAGAAAACTTTCTCTTTTGCTCTGGGGCACTGCACTGATTTTTAGAAATACGAGAATTCAAAGATGAATAAAAATGCTTACATGATGATGTTTCTTTTTTTTAGTTTCTGTATTGACAAAGTAGGAAAGTTGTACTAGTTTTGCAGAAACACAGAAATGAAACAAAACACTGTATGAGTGCTCTTTTGTCATGATAACATTAACATCAAAGAAAAGATAATAATTTGCATTTTAATATTTCAGAGTTCTAGTATGGAAAGTTGCTTTGCCTTAATACTTAGATCAAAATCAATGTTCCTTTTGCCAATTTTGAAAAAAAAAAAAAAGTGCATTTAATGGGAAAAATTAATCTGATATGAATTTGCTAAGCATTGCATAAGTGAATGAGCTAACAAAAATTCAAGGGTTGATTCCCACTACCATTCAATCAATACACCCCAGTTTTGTTGATGTCTTGCTACACCCCAGTTTTGTTGATGTCAAAGAAAATTATATGTTGTTTTTGTAATTTTGTATATGTTTATTTTTCTGGGCAACAGAAAATGGGAAATACAGTATGGTACACCTTGAAAGGTAAGTTCTGAAGTCACTGAATTTTGTAAAGCCCAGGCTAACAGTTTGATCTATTCCTTGAACTCTGCTTGCTATAAATTATGCAACCATTTCACCTACTTACCAGAAAAACTGTTAGTATTCTAACTAAAGAATGAATGGCAGTAAAGATGTACAAAAATATTTCGATTATGTATTTAAGGTTATTTAATAATCACTAAACATTATTCAAGAGTTCTCAGTAAGTAGTAGACACCTTTATTACTGTATATTGTCCTTGTATTTAAAAACACGATGACAACGGTTAGAAATTAAAAACAATTCTTTGCTTGAAACTAACAGAACTGTATCACTAACATTGGTATGATTCACCACTTACATGACTGTCTTCCCAAACCAAATGAAAAAAATCATATACTTAAGAACATACCTATCCTCTTTCTCAGCAAAACAGGATATAATATTTATTATATTCCATATATTATATAATATATAATATTATCTTATTATCTGTTAATATATCTATCTATAACATATAATATGTAATATTATATATATATAATTATATTGTTACATAATATAATTGTAATTATTATATATAACATATGATATATAATATATATTATATAATAAATATAATAATTAAAAGAGACAGGCATAGAAAAACTAAACAAACAACAACAACAAAATCAGGTCTAGACTATTCTTTAGGCTTATTTTTTTATGCTGCAGAGCTTTGTTAAGTCTGTCTTGCTGTTTTACTGCAGAGGTAAAGACTATGAACTAACACTATGTCTGTATGCATGTATGTGAGTGCTCACATGGATGTACAGATTTCTATCAATACTATTTGAAACTATTCATCCACTTTCAGCTGAATTTGAACAAGAAGTGAAGATCTATTACTACTAGGATGATGAAGATAGCTCTTCTGGTAGAAGATAGAACACCCTATTTATTGCCCCAGTTTAGGGGAAAGACATACATGTAGATTGAACTGAACCCTAAATATTTTAACCACCACATTCCAAAAAGAATACAGATCTTGAGACAGAAATATATTTTTTAAATAAATAAATAAATAAACACCACAAGATTTATTAATTCTTCTGGATGAGGAAATGGTTGGTAGCATACCAAGAGATACATCAGCTACATTTTAAAAGAATCCAGCCAACGATAAGAAATGTCTGGCTGATGAAACTTAGTGAGACAGTACATATTCACTGACAGCACTGCAACACCAAGGATGAATTTTATTTTTAGCAATTAAAGCACTCTACACGATTCAAAATCTGTGAAGAACATGTGTTAACAATACTGTTAGATCATTACACCAACAGTTAAATTGAAACCATACTTAAAATAGGTATAAACCAAATATTTAATAAAACAGTTATCTCCACAAAATGCTGCTCATATTCTCCCTTCTTCTCAGATCTCCGCATATTAAGATATACCTCTAAAACCACAAAATACATTCCTGGAAACAGTGTAGTGTTCAGTGGCCAAACTAGTGCTGTTGTATGTACAGGGAACTTGAACAAAATGTGGTCAGCCCTAACTAAATATATACATAAATTCTGTCTAAGCAGCCAGTATTCAATGTTGATGCATCAGAATGCATTTTTGTTGTGGCACTGGAACAAGCAAAAGAATTGTTCTTAGTCCTGAAAGGAGTGTCACCTGCTGTGATCAGCTTACTCTGAAGTTGCATAAAGTCATTTTGAACTATATATACTGCCTTTGAATTTCAGCTGGGAAAGAATGCTGTTAGAGCAATAGGAAGGAAGTGTACTGGAAAATCAGATTCTGAACTCATTTTAAACCTCAGAACACAAATGAATTGTTCTAACAGTGAGGGGACGGAAAGCATTCTGAAATGTCCAACTTTTACTTAACACCAGCACACACAATAGTAGCAGACTCCTAGTAAGCTGGATACTCCTGTTCACATTACTGAGCTCAGTTCAGAAGTTAATGACCAGTGATAAAAACCTGACAGCTACCTGACAGCTAGATCAGTGCTACTCGGTTTTCAAGAGTAAAGGGTCCTCACATCTAATTCAGTCACTGGTGGCATACCGCAGGGGAGATACTGGAGCTAACAGTGTTTAACATCTTCACTTATCACCTGGATGACCAGGCACAGCACATCTTCAGCAAGCTGCCAGAAGATATGAGGCTGGGAGGAGGGTGGCTACGGCAGGCTGGAGAAAGGCGCTGCCAGGAACCCCACAAAGTTCATCAAAGGGACGTGCAAAGTCCTGCCCCTGGAGAGCAATGACTGCGTGCGTGCACTGGTACAGGCCAGGGGCTGACAGGCTGTAAAGCAGCTTCACAGACAAGGACCTGGGGGCCCCGGTGGACAACAAGGTGAACACGCTGAAGAAGTACATCACCAGAAGACAGAGGAGGGAGGTGATCTCCTCTCTGCTCCTCATTAGTGAGGCCATATCTGGAGTGCTTAGCTTGGGGCTCTCCAGTACGAGAAAGATAGGGACTCACTGGAGCAAGTCCAGTGCAGGGCCACAAGGGTGGTTCCTTAAGCAGTGTGGCATCTTTCACATGAGGAGAGGCTGAGAGGGCTGGGAATCTTCAACCTGAAGCAGAGAAGGCTCGTGGGGGATCTTGCGTAGTCATATACTGGAACAGGTTGTCCAAAGAGTCTGTGGAGTCTTCATCCTGGGTGATATTCAACACCCAGATAGACGGTCATAGTACTGCGTAACCTGCTCTAGCTGCCTCTACTTTGACCAAGTCTGGACCAATGGAACAGACGATTTCCACAGGTGCCTTCCGTCATCATATTTACATTCTATGTAAATAAGGATTTTAGTCAAGTTGACATCTCCAACCAAAGAAATTTTTAGAACTGAGCTTTCTGGCAGGAAACTGATAGAAACAAGAACAAAAATCAATAATAACTTTATTATAAGCAAAAATCAGGTGTGCTTTAGCCCAGACAGTCCACAGTTGCTAGATAATGAAGAACAAGTGATCTTTCTACTATCTAAATACTGTCCAAAGCACCAAGGTAAGAAAACAAAACAGCTAACTGCTACTTCTGTGCACAGTGAAGACTTCTCACATCAAACTAAAACCAATTTGCAACAGTAAGTTATTAAGGAAATGTTGCCTATAATAGAAATTAATTCTCCTGCCATGCAAGAAAATAAATTTATCACAGAATGGTTGAGGTTGGACGGGACCTCTGAACGTCATCTGGTCCAACACCTCTGCTCAAGCAGGGCCACCCAGAGCAGTTTGCCCATGGCCATGTCCAGATGGCTTCTGAATATCTCCAAGGCGGGAGACTCCAAAGCCTCTCTGGACAACCTGTGCCAGTGTTTGGTCACCTGCATGTTAGAAAGTGATGCTCAGATGCCTCCTGTGTTTCAGTTTGTGCCCATTGACTCTTGTCTTGTGACTGGCCACCAATGAAAAGAGCCTGTCTCTGTCCTTTTTGTCCCTTCAAGTACCTATACCTCACTCCTGAGCCTCCTCTTCTCCAGGCTAAACAGTCCCATCTCTCTCAGCCTTCCCTCATACGAGGGAAGCTCCAGAACCTTCTCCATGTCGGTGGCCTTTTGTTGGACTCTCCAGCATGTCCATGCCTCTCTTGCACTGGGGAGCACAGACAGGCACTCCAGGTGCAGACTCACCACTGCTGAGTAGAGAGGAAAGACCCTCTCCCTCAGCCATAATATGTATCACACATTGTAATTATTATGGTTCCCTTTAGACTTTAATACAATGCCTTCCTCTGAGATGAATGCAGAGGTAATCTACAGAGCATTATGCTTCTTCCTAAGCTCTCTGGCATATAAATATATATACACATAATGCTTCAGTTTTCCACTGAAGTGGCCAAAATGCAAGAATAGCCTCACAGTTTCACTTTTTCAGCCTTCTTTCCCTCTCTCACCTCCTTCTGAGATGTTTTATGTTCTAGGAAACACATACATAGAACAGGTTTTTTTTGTCTTTGCAAAGAAGCAAGCTGTAATTATGCCATAATGCAATGCAGGAGCATAAAAAAGATGAAATCCATTTATCCAAACTAACTCTTGTAAGCCCAAGAAAAAACAGGCCATCATCTGTTCTTAATTCTGCAACATCCCAAAATGAGTTAGATTTGTCACAGTTCAATCAAATTTACCAAAGGAACCAAGAGTCTACAAATTATGTATTAAAAAGTCTGTATATTCTCTCTTAACTTCTCATGAGTAAAGTAGTTGAGAAAAACTAGGCTGAAGACAGTGAAGACAGAGTAAATAAACTAACCAGCAGCTCTCTTCGAAGCTGTGCATGCAATGGAATTAACTCTTAAATCCAACAGTCATTTCCCCTTGCTTTCCTAATGTTTGGGCTGTTAGAAAAAAAAAATATGTTCATCTTTTTTAAACAAGCTGATAGAATGAAAACACTATGTAAGAAGCAGAGAATAAGGAAGCATATACATATATATATATACAAGTGTGTATATATACACATATATATATATATGGAAAATAGTGTATATCTGTACAAGGAAGCAGAAAATTAGCATCCTTGGGAAAAAAATAATAGGCAGTATTGTTTTGAAACTAAAAACGTCAGTGAGAGTTCAAATAACCACATTTTTTACATACAAGGGGTCAGAAAGACAAACAGAAGATTAAGAATTTATTGGGAAAATTCTTGGGAAAGAAAACAAGAACTACTATTGGAAATTTGGAATACATTTAAGATAAGTTGCTATTCATCTGACCTATTTTTATGATCTTCCACTAACATGCTCTTGGACTACATTAGAGACAGGACGGTAAGCTAGATGAACTTTTTTCTTAAGTAGTACTATTATTTTATGTTCTTATGAATAGTGTGAGTCAGACATTAGCCATAACGGAATTAGTGAGAGAACACAAAAAGCTTCATCATTCATGCTCTTAACAAAAAATGAAGAGATCTGTGACTTCCCAGAAGCATCAAGTTGTCATTATCAGAGCTTTTCATTCAATGCAGAACAACTCATAGTTTACAACATTTGGCACTGAAGCCTGAACATCCAAAATTAGACATTTGTTTCTGCCCTTCTGGACTGAAAAGCCCAACATAATCTGAGGTTATCATCTGCAACTCTGGTTTTGGAAGCATAATTGCAACTTGTAGTTTAGAATGACTGTCCTGTTATAAAACAGGAAAATAAAAACTAGTAATAAACAACATAGCTCTTTTTGAAGAAACTCCCCAAGCTATTCATCGTATTTTCCATCAATACTCTGTTTTTCAATAGTTCTTGTGACAGACCAACAACTACAAAAACAGCAACTACTTAAACTCAGATTAAAAATATAATCTGCAACTATTAAGCATGCCAAAAAACATCACCTAGGTTATTTGCAGTATTGAATTGCAATGAATGATCTATGTTTGCCCTTAGATCTCTTCACATGTACTGTATCCAGTTATGATCTAAATAAAGATAGTTCTGAGGACATTGTGAAGTCACAGATCTTCAAGAGTATTTAGCTAAGTTGGGTAGATCAAATTTCTTGCAGATATACCTACAATCTACAGCCCATTTAATGGAAAAATATACCCCAATGCAAACATCAATATAAATAACTGTCTTAATAGTTATTTTCCTGTTGGTAAAGCTCAACATTTACTTCTGCTTTCAGGAAAGAACTAAGAATTTTAAAAGGCTAAACAATTTAATAATAACTTCATTTCAATATAAGCTTTTGAAAAGGGACTTTGTCAAATGCTTTTGGAAAACCCAAACAGACTAAGCTCCCTTGTCTACATATTTCTTGACTTCAAAGAACTACAAGAGATTAATGGGCCATTCACTTTATAAAAGCTGTACTGACTCTTCACCAATACGACATGTTTTTCCATATTTCCACTAATTTTCTTCTTCAAAACAGTTTCTACCCACTTTCACAGTACAGATGACAGGCTGTCTGATCTGTAAGTTCTTGATTTCCCCTGGAAATATTTTAAAACACTGGCACCACACTAACAACTTTGATAGTCAGTTTTAAGTGTGAGGATACACACAACAATTAGCAGTTTGGATATATCAGTCCTTGAGAACCTTTGAATGAATACCACCTCTTTCTAGTAATTTTTTTTTTCTCAGTCATTTTGTGCTTCCTTTGTAATTTCTTCTACCAGCAATGCAGTTAGAGATGAGTTTTCCAGTGATTCCTTCATAAAGCACTGTTTCATGTGAACCTTTAATCTCCCTATGTACACAGATGCAAAAAATAATTTAGTTTTATGGCTCTATTTCTTTCCTGAAGCTTTCTTTTATACTTTGATCAACTAGGGGTCATACACACTCTGATGGGCTTCCTGTTTCCATTACTTTCAGAAAATAATTTATTGCTATTTTGAAGTCTGTGCATGTTGTTCATGGAATTTTTCACAGTCACTCTCTTATGTTTTATATTTAACCACAGTACAGTTAAATATCTATCCGATCTTCATTTGCACATGACTTCAACTTTTTGGAGGATTCCTTGTTGGAATGCCCATGGAAATGGACTCCAGAAGAAATGGAGTCAAGAATAACATTCTAAATCAGCTGGGGAAAGCACAGCTTTCACAGTCTGTGCCGGTTGCTTATTCCTCAGAAAAGATGCCAGATGTAAAAATATTTTCTTTAGGTGCACAAAGCAGACAGAGGTCAGATGCTATCATGTGATTTAAACGACCACGAGATCCAAAGACTGAATTTGATTACAGTACATTGGAGACCATCTTGAACTCGGAATTCTCTGAAACAATAAAAAATCTAATATTTAGATCAAAACAAAGTTATGCAAGAGATAAAACAATCTATTCACTCATTCTGTCTTAGGAGACAAACTGGTAATTAACAGCACTGGACTTAGTATTTCTTTTGTTAGCACAGAAGTTTGCAACTACAAAGGGTAATTTGCGGAACAAAGGCTTCTCAACCAATTAAGTCTGGAACATTAGTAAACTGAGATGAAGTGGAAACGTCTTCATCTACACGTTCTCTCAAGATACAATTTAATAACCACAGAAGAATGACTGAGATTTCTCACTGTATTTGGAAAGTAACCATAACCAAGAACCTACATCAGCAACAAGATAATACAGATTTTATGAGCTAAGCATAACTCAAAACAGATCTGCTAATCATTCCTTGAAAAGATTGCATTCCACAAAAGATGGATGTAGTTTTTGTTTCTGTCAGAATTATGAGCTTCAGTCCAACACGTCTGATACAGAAGCAACGCACACAATTCTCTGTGTAGATATCAAGATGAGTTTTAAAGGTAAAGAACATTTAGGATACTAAGCAGCTGCCAAAATATGAGAGGACCGTTAACATTATACCAAAACCTTGATAATAAGTCTTTTTAGACATATTTTTTTTTAATAAACCCTGCTAGTGCTTGTCCAGTCTATAACTCTTCCATGTATAGTATCAAAGGATCTACTTTCCAACAGGATGGACATGTTCAAGCTCAAAATATAGGCTACCATAATTAATTTATATGATTGGCCAAATTTGCAACTGTGTAACATGAAGTCAACTTCAACATGATTGCATATGCAATCAGCTGTATAACTTGAGTGAGTAGTTGAAATGACCCAACAATCAGGTAACCCGATGCAAGCTTACTGTAGAATTACTAACCACAAATCAGATTCTGTACTCTGGTTTACAGGCTTTAATGCATTTTATTATCCCTCATTTTCATCATCTCACAACTCCCACCATCAATAAACATAGCCATGCTTTTGATCTTGTCCCTAGGCTGCATTTACAAAAGTGATTCATTTTATTTGAAACAAATAAAGAGCTCCTATACTGTCATCTGAATACATTTAGAATTACAACATAACCTCAATGTTATTTAAAAAAAAAAAAAAGGGAACTGTGAAAATGTGAACCTAGCAGCACTATCTGATTAGGATTTAATAACAATCCTAATTAATGTAGCAGCACTACTTTATCTTCTTTCACACAAGTATAGTTCTATGTGTTTTCTGTGTTAGCTTTTTCCCCCCTTATGCTTGCAAACACCCTCACTCAAAAAGTTCAGAAAACCTCATCTTCATCAGGTGGGACACTTCATCCTTCACTACGGACAGAATCTGGCTTCCTTTGTATGATGCTCTACCGTATCTTTGCAGTGCTATTACACTCATCACTGAATAATGCTGCAGACTTAGGACAAGATAAATATTTTTTTTTCTCTTGCCATAGTATAATTTTTTAAGGTTTACTTACGGTTTATCTTAAAGGTCATAAGACATAAAAAAACATGCAATGGTGTGGAAGAGGCACTTGCCTTAACTCCAAGCTTCAGTCTGCAGCACTGATCAGTGATGGGTGTGATGACACCAACAGAGTGCATGCTGAAGTATCACATAAAGGAAGCTGAAGTTCATGAACGAAAGGGAAAAATAAAACATTGTTAAACAGTGAAAAGAAGTTAGGGTGTAAAAATACTCAGGAGCATGGTGTAGCTAGAGAAAAATATGCAACTTAAGCTTCAGTCTTTCTCAAAACTTCAAAGTTATATTTGTTTTTCATTTTTCTTAAAAGACACCCCAACTCTCATATCATGGATAAAAGCAGAAGATCCTCCTATTTCCTTGGTGAACTTCTGGTCTTAATAACGCTGATGCAAAACTACTCAGTAAGCTCAAAGAGTCAATATTTTAACACACAAATAGTACTAGCCTTTATCATTTATAGCTCCTCCATTAATGTAGTAGTGAATACTGACAATTAAAAAAAGTATTGTGCTATTTGTTTATATATATATAAACAAGTATCTAGTGATATGCTAATTAAACTATCATCTGTCTCAGTTTCCTTAAAAATTATAGGTACCCGTGTTAGACTGAAGATACTCTCTCCTTAGCACGTGCCCTTGCAGTACTGCACTCTTCTGTAATTATTTCAATGAAGACTGACCACCTCACTGTAAAAGTCTGATATCCTTTCTCACTTTACAGCACAAAGATGAGCCCTATAATCACTCTCAATGTAAACAAATTCTTCTGAATAATTAAAAGTCTTGGCTGAATATCATTTTCTATGCCTATTGTAATTTTATAAAGAGGAAGAATATTTCTGACAATTCCTTCCTTTGCCCCAAATATTCTGACCCTGAAGCAGAAGTACATTAAAAATATTACAATTGCCACATTCAAAATTCATGCAAGGTAGTAACAACCTATGCATTTATGGTATTAACCATGTTTATTTAATAAATATTTAACACAACCTCTGTTATCAACATAATTTCATACTTACCATGCTGGCACACTGAAAGAACCCGGCTGAATATAATTTTGACCTACCCTGAAGGCTAAACCAGCAAAAAAATAAGTATGTAATCATCACTTTGATAGTACATCTACCCCTTTTCTTAATGCTGGATCAAGACTTCTCATTAAGCTGAATTTTACACCCACCTGTTCATTAGCAGCGTTAAAAAAAATCCCAAACCAAAACAAACAATTGAGTTTTATAAATGACAAATAAAGTGTGTCCTTTTGAGGGCTTACTATATTAATTTACACCAAAACCAACACAATTTACGCAATTACCATTTGCAACACAAAAAAATTTACACACAGAAAGAGCACTAAGATAGTATTGGACTCTAAACATCTGCCAATACAGCAAATTTCAAAATCTGAGCTAAATAGCTTCACATCTCTTCTTCTCTTGAGGAAAGGATGATATAGTTGTCTCCCACTGTTTGCCCGTGAGCTTTCAGAAACTAGAGCTATCAGTATGGCTCCCATAGCTCACTACATTTTCCAGTAGTCATTTTCTGCTGATTTTAATTGCTTAAAACCTTTTGTCCAATTTGTCAGACCAAGTTTCACAAATTGAAATGCATCTCATTATTTTCATCTGTAAGCTTTATTTGATTAAAATAATCATAATTTTGATTAATCTTCAATATTATCTAGAGCTAGAAGTTAGAAGTGGTATACTATTCTTATGAAATGGAGTCTTTACCATTTACGGAAATGGAGATGGAAAAACGCTTTGAACATGCCATTATATAAATATTCTACTATTTTAATATATGAAAATGAAGTATAGATTTCTAAAGCCACAAATATGCAAATCTGTGCAGACTATAGCATGAGGGAAAAAAAGCAATGTGAGAGACAAAGGAAAAAAAAAAAAAAAACAAATATGCATTGTGAAGCTTTCTGGAGATGAGTCACCTCTATGTAAACAGCATTCAAACAAAAAATATATTTAAAAATTAAAAAATTATTATAAAAATATTTTAAGTACTTGGAATAGCTTAATAACTAACAAGCAGCTGCATTAGAACAAACTGTGGGTAGAGAAGCTTCCATCAGCAAAACAGAACTTCATTAAGTACATGTTATATTTGTAATCCCAACCATCAAGCCTTTTTCCATCCTAATTATAGTGATATCCTATAAGCTACCACTAAGAGGATATACCACTATCTTCTTGTAACTGTGCTGCCACTCAAATCAAATTCTGTTGTATTTACATCATCATTAAGCTAGAGAAGCTCTACCTAAATTGTTAATTATCAGTGAGTACTTTTTGGAGTCTGATATAGCTTTATTCTAGAAGTACTTTAAAAAAAAGTTTAAATATATATATATAGGGAACTGAGTTCCTGGTTTCTCTCCCCCTCACCCCCATTTAAATAACAAGGACAGTTTTTTAAATGGTGGTTTGATCCTGCCAGGAGAGGTTTCTCATTTTAACACACAGAAATAATGCAAAATTATCCTAGAAGCATTTCCTTATTGTCAGATGATATATCAAATTAAATTAATTACTAAATAAATAAATAAAAACTTAATTAGTCTGTGCTAGACTACTTAAGCCAGATAAGGAGGACATCTCAAATCACATTCATCTGCTTAATGGATTTTCTTTCCATATTTCAAATTAATACTAGGTAGATACAATTTATTATTTCTCAGTGTATCAGTTCTTCTTACCTTATTGTAAAATGGTTAATTTCCAGTTTCTAAAGACACAATTTACATATTTACTGAAGTTTAAGGGCTGAAATTAACATTGCAGTCGATTACAGATATAAAAATGGCTAATTAAATGTGATCTGTGAGAAGGATATAGCAAAGGAAAATGAAAAGGCATGTGCAGATTTCAACACTTCAAGTTGCTTTTAAAGCTACAGTTCCTAAAGCTATTTCCTTTTCTCTCTGTATTGTCAACACCAAATGAATGTCCATAAAATGAAAATGGAAAGTAGAAAACAATTTTAAAAGGTTTACAGATATGCAGACAGCTTCAATTTACTGCAAAACAGGTAAATTAATACATCCTCTTCATGTTACATCCTCTTGATTATAATCACTTCGCCTTCTGAAGTGTACAAACATTTATATTTCCATGCAGTGTATTAATCTCTCTGTTTTACCTGATATGAAAACACTACCCATTGCTGCATGTTCACGGGAATAACTTTCAAGCAGATGTAATAAAGCATGAAATAGGAAGTCATAGGTTAAAATGACCCTCCAAAAGCGGCATGGCACTGTACATTCCAAGAAGAAAGTCTTTCAAATACCATATAAAATAACCACAAAGGACTACTCACCATGTCATATGCTGTTACGATCTTTTTCAAGACCTCTGGAACAATCCCTTGGAGCTCCATAGTTGGATACTGATCATTGAGATTCAGTACTACCAAGGGTGTATTATCAGGCCCGACCAAGCGCGTAGACACTGCCAAAATGCACTGCATAAGATTTGCTACAGGAGAGAGGCCACATAATTCTTTGAATGACACTACTGCATTCTGCAAAAAGGAAAGAAAGAGTTTCCTTTACAGTAACATATGAATTTTAATTTCTTATTCTTTCAGGTTAATATACCTCACTGTAATAGCTGAGCTACAACATACACAGCTTTTCCTTGAAAATTGGCAGTTTTCCAAAGCAATCAATGTAACACATGTATTTTACCAGAAGTGTTAAAAATTCAAACAAAATGCAATACCTGCTACAGCAAAAATCTGTTTAGAACAAGTACGTGTGGTCTACATGACTACTAAAATCAAACATACAAATAAAAGCATTCTAAAACATACTGGTTATCTGTTTTGAAAAAAAAAAAATCTGAAATATATTTCAAAGTAACTTTTAAAATGCCACCAAGAGAAACAATCTATTAGGTGCTGAATGTTCCAAATAAGCAAAGTGAAGTGGAAGGAGGAATTCAGCCCATTTGTAACTTTAAACATACCTGAACTATCATCCAGACGTGCTGCGGATCTGCTGGCTCCCATTTGGTGTGAGTCACAAACCCAGCACTCCACTACTGATGTCACTCCTATCACAGAATCACACCTAAGTGGATTTTTAAGGTACTTTTATACAAATACCAATTTTGTACCTTTGCCCCAAATTTATTATAGTCATGTTTTGTATCCAATATGGTGGAATATAAAAGTATGTATTCAAACTTGAGGAAAATTTCCAATACTGGAAATACAATGTGACTCCAAGCAGCCACTGAAATTCCATGATGGGAATGTTGTCAGCACTGTAATGAATTTAAGATTTTTGTACCAAGTGGGAGCTGGTGATCTCTCGCAGGTCTGGAGTTTGTTTTCCTGTAAGAAACACAAAAATATGGTATATTTAAGTTACAAATGTGCTCAGTGCTCCTTTCTCTAATATCTAACCCATGTAGGGTATGTGACCAGTATTTAGGACACAGATTTTTGTTTTCATCAAACCACTTTCCATCTTGCCGGCTTGTTTTTGGACAACCTTTCTTGAGAGACAAATGCTCTTATTGGAATTCTTAATGGAATCAAGGTTTTTACACGAGCCATTAGCAGGAATCAAATGTGAAGTATTTTGCTCTCTTTTTATGAGACAAAATACACAAAACACTTCAAAAGATCTACGTACAGAATATTCAAGCAAAGTTATGTGCGTATCTCAATTATATATATTACAGTCACAGTGCACTTCAGTAAATGTTTAGTAGCATCTAGTAAATGTCCAGCAAACACGAACTTCTAATAACCAGACTACAGCTTAATGATACAACAATCCCATAGTTGAAAAGAAAGACATTAGGAGGTCTATTCAAGCTGATTTTGTATGAGATAAACACCATGGGTAAGTCATTATGAACAACAATTTTAAAGAGAGGTAGGCGCAAACACAAGGAACAAGCATGTTACCTGCTGGCAGGCAGGACAAACATAGGGCTGTAACTCTTGCCTTTGGACTTCTAACCCTATATTCAGAGACTATGCCCCACACTGTCAAGCAAGTTAAACATGCAACATCACATCAAGTTTCATCACTGACTGTATACTTTTATCAGTGATGACCACAAAACAAGTTACAACATCAGCTTTTGACATAGTAACATAGTACATATCAAAAATGAAAAAAGGCTTCCTATGAATATAGGGATTTAGAGAATCCTTTAAACTCATTGCTCTACCCTTTTTTTTTTCTCTTCTTCCAGTCTATATTTAAATTTGCTTCTTAGAATCTGTCTTGTGAGGACATTATGTACTTCTGCATCATAAAAATCATAATTTTTAACTCAAAATTTATGCAGTAAAAAAAAATAATAAACAAAATTAACATTCCCTGACATAAGCTGGTACATATTTTTAGTGGTTTATTTATTTTTATTAGCTGGAAAACTTTAGTTACGCAGTGTTTAAATTGTGCACATTATATAAACTATCAGTAAAGCTATGCAAAATTAATATTCCCACACGTACCTAAAATATCTTTGTGATAGCAGTTTGAGATATGATAACAATGAATGTAGTTGAAAGCACAAATTTCAAACTGAGAGAATGAAATTCATAAAATATCTTCTAAAATCTCATGTTCAAAGAAATCATACTGTAAAGACTGCTCAGAATTATAGCAGTTCTGAAAAACAATACAGGATATGCAGTAAAGAGTTTAAAGTAGCTATGGAACCTGCATGTTTTCACTGTTCCTCCAAATCTTAGGTCCAGCTCCTTCTTGAAAGTCATCATAAAATACAGTATCTGTTAAATGACATAATTCTAAATTTCAATAGATGAGCTACCGGTAAAGCTCATTCAATACATAGCCTGTGATGTGTTATAATTTTTATAAATCAAAATATCCTCCCCTTGCTTTTTTAATAATTTCTTAATTCAGTAATTTTATATATCAAGTAGAATGGGGGAGCTTCATAATGCTGAACCCATTTCTTCTTGCAAAAGAAGAAAAATTAATTTTAAAACTGTACTAAGATATCTTCAATATAGTATTATTCATGAAGAAAATTTATCTACACTGATATGCCTTTCAAATTCAGAATCAAGTCTCAGACATCTCCTTAATCACTTTCCCCTTAACATTATGTAAGACGATTTAATAGGTCACTTAATTTGAAATGATGATGCTGAATTTTACTGATCACTGGTATTCCATTGGAAGTCTGTAAATGGTAAAAAGCTTTACTAAATGCAATACAACTTTACAGCCCTCTTTTATCTAGATCTAAAAAGGGCTTATTTCCCTGGAATCTTTATTAGAATCTCCAAAAATAGCACTTTTGAAGTGAGATCTCTTGGGTTCAACAAAAACAAGCACCTCAGTTGGAATTTTTTCATAAAATTCAATGTGTTTAATATACATGATCTTTAAAGTAATGTAATTTTGTCTAATCTTAAGTGGATGCCTTCTAATACCTTCAGCCTAATTCCATGTAGTTCTAACTTAATGTTCCTAGGAAGAATCAAGGAATGCAAATTATTTTTCTGAAAATATTGTTTTCTGTTGGGAATTAGAAAAAATAAAAGCTCAGTAAAACTATGCTAAACATACCCTCATGTATGATTTTTTTTAATACAGAATATATTATTTTTCTATCAGCAATGCCTTCATCCTGCATTTCTATTTATTTTCTAAAGCAAAAATCTTGCTATACTTTCTTCTAGTGTATATCTGACATTCCTTCAAAGACGTAGGATTGGTCAACAGGCCTAAAACCGAAACAGTATTTCCAGTTCACATGCAATGAAATACATATATGAATCAAAAGTTAACAACAAGAGATAGTAGCACCTAAAAGGTTACTCTACTATAAACAGTTTTTAAAGCTGTTCAGCATTACAGTTGATTAACATGTTACAAAATGCAGTATGACTCTAAACAACAAGTATTATGTACACATCGTAATACAAAAACACACACTAAGTACTAAAAAATTCATCATAAAAACTGTACCTGCATATTTTCTCTCAAATCCGTGGCATCCCGTATAGGTTGGAGAGCATTCTTGAACACTTCATCTATTGTTTTAATCCACAATGTTCTCACAGAAGCATACTCCCTTGATTTCTTGCCCTTCCTCACAGAGAGGCCCCGCTTATGAGGTTTCCCACCACCCCTTCGATTAGTAATGGCCACATGCACAAACAAGGAAGCATGTGCCAACATTTCACCAGTTAGAGACTGCAGAGGAACATGCCGATAACCAGTCTGTAGACACTCAAAGGGAATAGTGTATTGCCCAATAAACTCGTCCCCAATGTAATCATCATCCAGTACTACAAAACGCACCATTGCTAGTTCTGGTAAATTTATTTGAAATTCAAAACTTTCATCAAAAATTGGATTGTCCCCATTCTGGTGCATAGTTTTTGTCCTTTGCTCTGCACAGTCTGCAGGGATTCCATGTATTTCGACATAGACATAAGGATCCACAACATCACCTTTGGCACCTGATCCTTTGGGTTTAGGAAAGTTTTGCCCACTAATGATTTTAATATGAAGCAGCTGAGGTGAGACTCCAGGCACAGTGTCTTTTGTATTTGCACTAAAGAAGGATACTTCTTCTCTCATGATAGCAGGACGAAGGACGTAGCCACAGTTTCCATTTTGTCGAAACCAACCGATGTTAAGATCCATCATTAGGCCAGGCGTTTGAAAGTTCATGGCTACTATCTGACAACCACATTTCCAAAAATCCTGGGGATTCATATTACTGGAGTCAATCCTCATAGGACTGGGAAAAACTCTGGCAAGAAAACGTTTGTTATAATTTACGAAGTCCCCTGGGTTTTCATTGGCATATTTGCTAGCAAGCACTTCATTAAATGAGCACACTTCCCAGTACTTCTGGAGCTGAAATGAAACTTGAAACTCTTTGAACTGAACTGATTTACATATGCTTACCAACTCGGAGAGCTCTTTGCAGAGCTGAAATCGTTTCCCAGTCAGAGAGTTCTGTTGTTCTACACCCTCTTTCCCCACTCTCTGTGACATTTCTGCTCCTTCATCTTCATCTGTAACATCTCCCTCTAGTCCAGAACAATTAGAGGAAAGCTTCTTTGCTTTAATTAGTATTTTCCCTTTAAGTGATTCTGGTGATGGAAGATAAGAGTCTTCAATGTTTGGAGACTGTGTATGTAGTTTGTCCCCCAAAATTTTCTTCATGTGTTGTACCATCACTTTCTGCTGCTTAATAGAACAATGATTTTCTAAACACAAAATAAGAGGATATTCTGAAGCAAAAAATGCATACTTGTTAATAATGTCAATCACACTACGGAAGACAATCTGTGACGTCATTGTATGGCCTGTGTAAATCACAGGCTCGTTATCTGGACCATCCCACACGTCCAGTTCAACACTTCGACAACCCATTTTAAGAGCGCGAATATAACCTGTGATATCAGAAGGCCCTCGAAACTGATCCTCTATCAAGTATGTATTATGAGATGAATTTATAAAATAATGAGATAATGGCTGTTTCATGTCTTGACAAACTTTTTTATGTTCTGGATCAAATATGTGGCAGTCTGGTGAAGTAAGGTAATTTGTAAACCCATCTATAGACAGCCAACCCTTTTCCTGGCCCTCTTTGGCTGGCTCATATTTCTGAATAATTTCAAGGCTTATTTCTTCCGTGACATGTGCCATACCCTGTTCTGCTTCTAAAAACATCATAAGGTCCTTGGTATCTAGGAATTCTTTATTGCTTGAAAACTGAACCAAGAGGAAATAGATTTCAGGTCGGGTACAAAGCTCATGAAAAACTTCAATAAACTCTTCTTTTGTTACTTCAGTACCAGTTTTTTCCTTTGATCTATGTAACTCCTTGAATTTTAGTTCAATTTTATTTGTTTTCAAACCAGGATTTAAGTCTTTTATAAACTGCACAGCAGTACAGAGGGGTATATGTCCCAAATTATCTACATCTGATTCACTGAACATTTGTGATAGCCATGAAGTCCGCATATTATCTTGAGTACTTTCTATCATATCTAAAGTATGTTTTCCATAAGAAATCAGGTATCTTAAGCCAGTAACCCAAACATTTGCAATATCTGCTGAGTTAGCAACAAGATCTAGAGACTCATAGTTTTCTCCATATATAATTGAAAATGCACAGTCTTCTGATATCTGGTCATATATTCCATTGCTGCGAAAAATATCAGTATTTTTTCCTGTTCTTACTTCTTTTATTGATTTAATATCAATCTTTGCTTTTTCAGAATCCTTTTTTGAAGGTTCCCAGCGTAGAGATTGCATATCCGCATCTAAAAGGAAGTATCGGTGATACACCCTAGAGTTGGATCGAATCTTTTTGAGCTCAGAGCCTTCAACCATCGCATTTATACAGTCACTTGCACTGCTGATCTTCTTCTCAGTTGGCATACTGCTAAATGAAACAGTCTTTTTCCGTTCTCGCTTTTGTTTCGTACCATCCTGGTAAACAAGGGGGGTAAGAAAAGAAAACACATCAATACGATTTTGCTCAATATTGAAATAGGTGTTAACTTACAGATGAAAGTTCATAAAGCAGTTTAAAAACATCTACCGTATGTGTGATGACCAGTAAGGTGGAAATTTTTATTGGAATCATCACAAATGAAAATATTAATAATGGCTTAGTGTTTGCTCTTCTGTATAGACATGATTTTCCAAGGTCTTTTTTTAAAATATTCTGCATTGGTATAAAATCAAACAAAGCAAGTTCTAAATGCTAATGGAATAATAATTCTGTATATATACATGTTATTTTATAAATAATAACCTATTGAAATATATAGTAGGTTCTACAGCCAAGACAGTAAGAAGTAACCTTTCTTCTGAGTCCTTCCATAGTCATACAGATACTTGCAGAACTTTGTTAGTACACAATATAATGGTATAGCACTATACCAACAGGGTCCTCGTGAACACCAAATAAACATTAGTATACAACTAACTATATAAAATTCATAGGATGTGGTGCTAATCTAAGCATACAGACATAATGGCACTAAACATGCTTAGCTCCCTCCTCTACTGCACCCAACCATGTTCTTCCCACAGACTGTCTAGAGCATTGTCACATGCATCCCACCCCCATATTAGAAAAATATCCACATTAGTCTTAGCAATCTACACTGTTACACAAGTGAAAAGACTGGAGCAGATAATTCACTCTACATTCTGAATTTCAGGAAATATGACAGTGACTCAGGAGGGAACTGTCTGAGAGGACTGAAGGTTAACCAGTTCCAAAGATGATGCACATCCTTAGAAAGAACTTGAATGGAAAATGCAAGACCTGGTCAGAAAGGGAAGCAAAAGTGGTTCACCTTTGCTCTTAAAACAATGGAAGAACCCTGAGTCCTTAGTCTACTAGAAAAGCCTTCATAGAAAACTGAATATATAAGCCGTTGAACAGACAAAAAATTAAGAAGGAAAATAATGTCATTTAGCTCGTTCTATCTGCTGTTTACATTGATTTAAACAAGTGCAAGTAAGTCAATAACACATCATTTAAGTATAATCAAATTCTTGAGAAAGAACAGAACTTAGAACTGTTTGTTTCCATTATCTGCATCTCTTTTCATAATAAAAAATGCTGCGATTTTCTAAAGGTTGTGTGTACTGACAAGAAACTCCAACTGACTTTTACTCTGAAGTATTTTCATGAAATTATCTTTTTATGATAGATACCCTATTTAGAAATGTTATTATATTCCAGTTTCACTCAAAAAATGACTTTTCCAGATTTGTACAACAAGAACATTGATTTTCCCTCTAATAGGTTTCCACTTGAAGTATGTCCCAGTGCAAATTAGCATCACTTATATAGCAGAAAGGGAAGGAAAAGAAAACTTTTAATGACTGCAATGCTGAACAGATGTTCAAATAAAAACCATTCAAGAGAGAATGTATTTTCAGTTCAGGTCACGTATACTGTATGTTTAAATTCACTGAATTAAAATTGTACAATTCTGTTTTTATAATTTAGTTCATAAGCACCGAAAAGCTTGTAACTGAAAACAATGATTAGTAAAGTAGACTTAATATTTGTGGTTCCATGTTTGGAAAAATCAATCAACATCCAATTCCTGCACCTTTAATGACAGCAGAATCTGCTTCAGGCAACTTCTTAAGAGTCTTGTAAAATTAATAACCCTACAAAGGACTGTTTTATTTCTAACTCCAGACCAAATCCCTGCAATGGACATCACACAGGACTGACCCTTGGAATCTCAATACATGTAGTTTGGACATTAAGATTGCTTTCAGACAAAGGCAAGTTTCCTTAATGAAAAAAAAAAATTAGAAATGCGATTTTTCACAGAATCACAGAATTTTCTAGGTTGGAAGAGACCTCAAGGTCATCGAGTCCAACCTCCAACCTAACGCTAACAGCCCTCCACTAAACCATATCCCTAAGCTCTACATCTAAGCGTCTTTTGAAGACCTCCAGGGATGGTGACTCCACCACTTCCCTGGGCAGCCTGTTCCAGTGTTTTGTTCACAAAAGTTTTAGTTCTACTTAAGCCTACCTTATCTACATAGTTAACCTAAAGAAACAGAAAAGGACAGCTCCATAGACATGATCAGTGAAGCTCCTGTCCAGTCCTGTCCAGGCCTTGGTATGAAGTATGCTGAAACTGCGTAGTGCTCCAGATTTCTCAGTCACAGGTATCATCCCTGAACCCTTCAGTGAGAGATGAAGGATAACATTGGGATATAAGAAACATCAAGGCTTGTGAAGTATTTCCTTGCTTGACCATGATCAGTACTTTCAAACAGAAGGAAGGTCTACGCCTTTCTCTATGATGAGGGTTGTGTCTGATCCAAGACACCAAATGGCAAGGGAGAAAAAAGATCTGCTATTTCTTGATGCCATCTGATCTAAATAGGTCTAGCTCAAGGAACACCCATCCCCATACAGCTTCCTAAAGACTGAATTGGGGCGTGCATATATGTATTAGAGAAATAATTCAATCTACTACCTGTAAGACTACTTTGTTTGCCTACCAGACAAATCTGAGGCCACTTCAATGGTATTGTATGTTTCTGAAGGGCAAGGCAATTTCCCCACTTGGGAAAGCCTGATGGCACTCTCTGAATGTGACGACAATGAAGACAATTTTTAAAATACACTGCTGAGATTCTCACTGCTCTGAACTCCAGAACACTGATCATAAGAGAGCCCCCATCCTAAGAGACATGACAGTCACAATCAATCTGCACAAACAAAAAAACTTAAAGGATATTTTCCCTGAGACACTGCCCAGAACTATCCACTGAATAAGTGACTGTCCAGAGAAACATAAACTCTCTCTCATAAGCTGAAAATGCAATTGCAAAGTGTGTGCATACACTGTATTTAACAGGTTTGTGAGCCTCAGAGATACAGTCTGGCATGAAAAAGGAGACGTATTCTGCTATATGACATGCCAGATTTCTTATTGAAAGTGGGGTGGCAATCATGAACTGGATCTGGTCTCTCATGGCCTTAGGTCTGACTGAAATCATAAAGCCTGACAAATCAGCAAATTGCATGTATCTGAAAACACAGGAGTGACTGGTCAGCATTCACAGGACTTGCAGTGTTCTCAATATTGTTCATGATGCTTCAATTGAGACTGCCTCTAGACTGTGGATGCATAATTCTGTCCACTGCACAAAGTACACTTTTTGTACAGAAACAGAGTCATTCTAGGATCTCTCACACAACAAAGAGCATGTCAATCTTCAGAGTATAATGGGTATTGTCATCACAAAGCAGGACCTAAAGACTGCATGTTCTTCAAAAGGCTTTACCATCAAAACCAAAACAACCACAGCACCAATACATCTCCAAAAACACGTGCCACATCCATTGTCACCTGCCCCAAACAGAGCAGACCAGAAATAAAACTGGTACAAGAAACGGCACAAAGAGTTTAGTTTATCCAGGAGTTGTGCCTACAGGAAGCAAAATATCCAGCAGTTTAAAGGCCAGAAATAACCCCAGCTGACATCTACGGCACTTAGAGACAACAGGAGAAAAAGGCTTAAGAGAGCACACAGGGAAGAGACTCTTGTTTAAAGAGTCTCTCCATGGTAACTTTTATTGCGATTATTTCTCCCATGGTAGAAACAAAGAACTGCTTATGTGACTACGAAAGCACAACTTACAAAAAAAGAATTAGCCAGAAATTCAGGTGTTGCTCAGTATAGCACCATTTAAAATGTTTTGGAGTGAAATTTACAGAGCCAAAGCAGCCCCCAACCCACACAGGGTGGGAGGTGAAGGGCTTGCAGCCGGAGCTCCAAGGGAGCACCAGGCTGTGCAGTAGGATCCTCACATCCCACTGTTGGCTTCTGAGGGGGGTGTCTGCAATCCCACTGCTCCACAACTCACACAGCTACCCGCGGTTTTGATGTGGTAGTTATGCTACCTGGGATTTTAAGATGAAGGCCTCTGTCTGCATTTAGGCTGCTGAGGTACTCCTACTGGTACAGAGAAGAAACAATGCTAACAAGAGGAAGTGGTAGAATGACACATTTTTGGAGCACTCGTCCGGGAAGTGAAAGTTCCTGGTATCAATACTCTACAAACATCTCACTTGGTGACTCCAGAAGTGAACTGTACGAGCAGCCCATGCAGTCGGGACCAGAACACCGCACACAGGGAGGAATGGCCACCTCCCTTGTTTATGCTTCACCCACACAACGTTTCCGTTTGTGGTTATGCACCAGCAGTTCAGCAGAAGCACAGAAGGCAGCTCCAACCCAGTCTTGAGATCATTCACCCAGCACACGAGGAGCTGCAGGTCTGAAAATCCTCAGGCAGGAGGGACTGGAGCCCAAGCACTCTGCGCAGGTGAGTGCTCTGCCAACCAAGTGACTGCATAAAAAACAGCACAAGCACCTCTCACCCAAACCCAGCACCTCCCTGCAGGCTTTTTGACTGGGGCTGAGCTTCAACAGCATGTGAAGAAACCCCTGCACACTGTGGCACTGACAGCACAGAGTGTTCAGGAGCCACAGTCCCCCAAATGCCTAGTTAATTAATCCCAAACAGGCTCAGATGCCGAACCATTTGGCTTAGCAGAGATGGCAATGTGCATACAAGAGCAGTAACAAGACTGCAAGCACTTACAGTGTCTAGATAGCTTAGACACAAAACATTTTTTGCATTAAGTTCTGAATGAAGTAAAATCTTTGTGGCAATATTTGGAACAATTACATGTGAGCAGGTGAGAACACAGGCCTTGGCACGGTTTGCTGGTTTGGTTTGGTTTTAAATCACACTATTATTTCATGACATCTAACATATATGCTGTTTTAGAAGTAATTTAATGACATCTATACTAAGAGTTGTAACCCAATTCATCACTTTATGATAGGCACAGAGAATCTAATGATCTTCACAATGAACATACAGGGAACTGTTCTTCTCACATTTTATATAACTCATCGATGGCTTGTTTTTATAGCTTATGTGATGCTTAAGTGGCCCATTCGAGTGTGAAAACTGCCCGTCTTCTTCAAATGCAATTCAGCAGCAATTGCAAAATCACCTAGCCTGTAATATAAGCCTACTTCAGGAAGTGGTTAGCTTAAAAAACAAATAAATAGAAGCCTTGCTTATTTAAGATTTCTAAGCATTTTTCTTCAGAGCTGTGCAAAGCAGAAAACTCCGAATTTTATAGATTTTATTTATACTAGAGGATGCACCCACGTGTGTCCGTATATGGCTACATATATTTCAACGAAAACCCACAAATATTTAAGGCAATATTTTGAAACATTCAATTTCTACATGCATTTTAATAAGAAATACTGTAATATCAGTAATTCATTCTTTTCTAAGTTTTCGCTTGTGGTTTTAGAGATATAAATACAGACATAGACAGCAAATCAGTTACAAATACAACATCAGTTTCATATTATCGTTCTCTTTTCATTGCAAAAATATTTAGAGTTTTCTTCAAAAAAGATTCTTCAACCAATATGGCAATAATAAACATACTCATTTATTTTTGCAAACACACAAAAAATAAATCTTTATTATGTATTGATTGCCTATGTACAGCTGCCAGCTCATTCCAGAACATAACATGGAGCATTATAAAAGAAGCTAAGGAAGTTTTTGTGTGTGAGTCTGTAGAAAAAGAAGGAAAAAAAAGGAACTGGCAACTAAAATCAGAAACTTTACACCTCTGTTACACAAAATCTAGCACTGATTTCAAAAGTTACATACAGCTAGAGGCAAAGTGAGAGGTGTATTTTCTGATTCCAAATGTGTTAGTGCTAATGGAAAGATAACTTATGTAAAATACTTGTGTTAAAAATTATGTATGTATCTTCTCAAGTTAATGCTTCCACCTTATTGCAGGCCAACAATATTCCCCTGAAACTCATCTGAAATATGGACTACATCTACAAATACTTACATAAATAGCATGAAGGAAAAAGGAAAGTTTATTTGGAAATTACAGTTAAATTATTTTGGTTTTAAGTTACGGTGTTCCTAATCCCTGGTTTAAAATTCTGGTTCTGATGAAGGCAACAGGGCATGGCATTCTATCTTTTCCAAATGAAAAATATATAGAATTACTTTTTCATTTTATTGCTAATTATACGATTAAAACCACAAGGAATTTCTTTTGAAAGTGATAAAAAGCTAAACATCACACACAGTCACACATACATATTAATGGCACTGGACCAAGTGAGGTCATGAATTAGTTTTAACAGTATAGAAAAAAAAAGCATATAAAAACGAGCCAATGAATTAAACTACATTTAATTGAAAAATATGAGAGTAGCACTTCTTCCAAGTATGTCTACAGACCAATGCAGACTAAAATTTTATTCCTTGGGAGTTCTTCAGTACAAAGGACACATGTGCTTAGTTTTGCTGAAACAACACATTGCCTTTGAAGCACTAGCTAAAGCTTTTTCACATTATATATATATCCATAACTTCCATGAATAGCTATATGTACGTGTTTTATGTGCCCTGTATAGGAAATGTACAAAAATGCCATTTTAGTAAATGCATGCTATGACTTCTGATCGCCTTTTTTTTTGCATTTGAGATTATATAAATTCTGGTTTTAAACTCGTTCACATCAAGAAGTTTAGGAATGTTTAAAAACTATAGCCTAAGAAAAAATTGATGGAAATGTAACAGTATATTCTAAATCCAAATTTAGCTGAAACAAGAATCTTTGATCAGTCTCCAATAGTTTTTTTACATACGTCTGTAAGACTACTGTATATTTAGTACTATTTTCAAGTTAAAAAGTAAGCACGTTATAGTGCTTTAACACAGCTGTCTAAAGCTTGCAGAGCATGTGAAAATCAAAATAAGAAAAAACTCTCCAAGTAATTAACAGTTCAGCTGACAGAATCCCAAACACTTCAGAAACAGCATATATTAATTCACATCGAGTACAATAGCTTCTGAATTGAATTGTAGCTCCTGCTTAATGGCACACAGCACTCAACAGTTGTATTTAAGACAAAGTAAAGAATGTTCAACTGAAATAATAGGCATTTGGGGGGAGACAAAACATCAGCTATTTTGAAAACACTGGGCCTCCCACTCATCGCGAATCACTATATTTGAGCTCAGCATTTAAATATTTTTCCAAACTTGCATTCATGTCATGGCTGCTATTTGCAGAAGTCTTTTAAGAGAACTGTATTTTTTCAGCATGTGGTGGGTTGACCCCAGCTGGACCCAGTACGCAATGTTAGAAGCAACAATGAGAGGCAAAGAAAAATAGGAAGATTAGCTGCACAAGTAACAAATCATTAGATTTTTGTTTTCTGTTACTAAAGGAAATCTGTTATTGAAGGAAATCTTACTTTAATCTTCAAACAAAAATGATCTATATTCAGATTATTACAGCTAAGCCAATGGCTTAACACCAACAAGAAGGGGAGGTTATGTCTCACCCAGTGTTGGTATTCCTTCTTCAAACCCCAAATTAATTTTCTCTGCCCTGTCTCTTCCTCATCCTGCCCCAGTTGCACCTTCTGTCTCTCCACCCCAGCTCCTTAGGCCAGCATCAGTGCTTGTCTGACAGACAGTGTGTGAATTCACTTCACTAGCTCTGGAAACAAAAAAAAAAATCCCTTTTTTGGTTATTTTAGTGTTCTGCAGCTTTAGGGAGCTGAAACAATTTGCCATGTGAACAGTTAAGTATCAGAGCTGGATCAAAGTAACAACTAGAAAGAGAGAAATGAATAAAAATGGAAGCGAAGAACAAAGTCGCACTTATCAAGAGATTAATTTGGTTAAAATTAATGCACTTGAAACTGTTCAGTTGAAATGAGATCCTACATGACATGATAACATAACGTCGAGTCATCAGGGAAAACAAAATCTCTCATCTCGGTCCACCTCACAGAATGGACATCAAAAATCTCATAAACCTAATGAACATAAAGGCAAGGCATGAGAAAGAACAAACCTCACCACCATAAAATAACAGAATTGAGGCTCTCAGGGCTCCTATGGCTCATTTAGTTCTGCTTCACTCCCAGAAAATGGGACACCAGAAAATTATGATTATATTATATATTATGTGAGAGAGATCTCTACTACACTATCTATTAGAGAGTGCAGAGAAGAATGGTAGCCTGCATTGCCCTAGTTTCTTCCAGAGCAGATGATTTAACTCTTTAAGACTGACTGTGATGAGCAGGAAAATAACAGGATATGGTTTTGCAAATGAAGTCTAGGCTAAGGATTTCCTCGGAAAACTTCTTACAGAACAGTTTATCTAGTCATTTCATCAGCTCATCAAAAGTATACACTTTTTTTTTTTCTTTTTTTTTTTTTGGGGGGGGGTGCTGTCTTACGTATTCTTTAGGTTCTTCAACATTCAGATGCTCTCCCAGCATGTCACCAGGGAGCTCGCTGGGAACTGCTGCTAGGAGGAAGACACTTCATCCTCAAAGATCCCCGAAACGCTCACACACACACATGCTGGCACTTGTTCTTCTCTCTCAGGTGTTAAAGCTGACACAGGCTGAACAGGGTAGGAGAACGTCCTAACTCCAGCGGTCAGTCTAGCTATAGCAGCGTGAGCATATTTCGTGTTTTGAAATGTTAAATATATTATATTGGTAACTGTTGGTACTGCAAGTCGTATTGGTGAGTTCTATATAGAGAACTAGAGAAGTGATTACAGCTTACCCTGTAAAGGTTTTGCAGTTAAATGACAGAACAGTGATTACACTGAGCGCTCCTGTTCCTCCCAGTTTTCAACAGGCATTTTGAAGTTTTAATTCTGATCCTTAGTTTTAACCACAACAGAGACTATGTACCAAAATAGTTCAGCCATCTCTTCACAGGGCTATGTACTTAGCAGAAAAAGGCATGCCTGATCTCCTGAGGATCCATGAATTAGCTTTTTAAAAACAAAACATTAAATCAAAGTGGCATTTCACTATATATTAATTCAGCACACATAAATCCATTCCAGATGTTTCTCAAAAGAAAGTAAACAGTTTGATATTGCTTACTCGGCTGAAAATAAAGTTGTAACTACTTATGCTATGTTTGATTTTGACTGGTAGCATTTATAAATTTAAAAAATCAGCTGTAACAACTAAATCTCCATTCTGAAATTTTATGCTGCCAAGTGTGTTTGCCTTTAAGCAGCAACTGCTGTAACTCAGAGAAACGTGGTTCCATTTATAAAGTAATATACATAATGAGAATATTGTATTTGAATATTAAAATATGGTAGTAAAAACGACATTCAAACACCACTGAGGCATTCTTTCATATGTAAGAACATCCAGTAAGCACATATTTATGGTGTTAAAATAAGGGGTCATTTGGTTTCAGAGGTTAACTTACAGCACTGGTGAGAAGGGGAAAGAGAAGAGAAGTCTGATCTCAAAAGAAAATAAATAAGAAGCATCAAAGGAAACTGCCTACACTGCCGTGAGCACTGAGAAAGCCAAAGACCGAGTTATGCTTGGCATGAAAGCCTAAGTTTTAATTCATTGAATCAGTTACAGTTCAGGTTTCTGGGTAGCACCTCCAATGGAGCAAAACAGGAATTTAGTTGTCAGAAACTGAGTAAAAGCAAAGCATGTATGCTTTAGATCCAGACAAACAATATTTTAACCCAACTCATATAAACTACAATAATTATTTATGAAAACCAGGTACATGTACTGTTCAGTCCTAAACTGTGATAGAGGAGACTATACTGACAGAAGGCTGTTAAAAATGACTTAGTGGCATGAAAAGGAAAACCACAGTCAATTAATTAGAAAGTATTTAAGTCTCCTAATGTCTCATCTAAGAAGAAATTACACTTAGAATATGCCAAACAGACCATTTAAAATACTGTATTAAAATGGATGTTTGTTATAAGCATTTATTTTTTCAGACATTGATGATCAGGAAAAGGAATAATAGTTTCTAGATGCTTTTAGCTTCAAGAATAACTGAAGATGACAAAATTGACACTCAGATGAATATACTGGAGGAATCTATTGACCAAGCTGGCTCAACAGGGTTCAGTAAGACTCACGAATGAAGAAGCCCCTGAGTCTTCGCTGTCATCCTTTAAAAAAAAAAACCAAGACACTCTTCCTGCACACATGTACAACAATTTAAAATGTGAGGGGTTTCACTTTCAGTTCTTCTATGTTTTAAATACCCAATACTACGACTAAGATTCTTTTTCATGAACATTTTAATCAAGACCTATCGACAAGATTTAATATGCAGAACAGCAGAGCAATCATTTTGCAGATGAATCTCAGATTTTTTCAAGTATTCATAGCTGCAAGTCAGTTCTGCTGCTAGAAAGCACAGCATTTTTCAGTTTCTTGTTTCAGGCATAAACAACAATTTGCTTGAATTGGCAAAATAAGTAACTTCTGTAACGCAGCTGTCAGGCTTCACAGTTTAAGGCAAAAATGCAGAAAGTTGGTGACTTATAAAGATAACACAATAATCACATTTAAGATTTCTGTGATTTCGGATAAAGCACAGGCTGTGCAGAAAGGCACCTCACCTCTCTTCGCTGCTCCTCTTGAGCATCAGAGAGGAAAATGAAGGAGGACCAGCAAGAGGTGCTTGTGAGATCATTGGCTCAATCCCCCATGCCTCTTCCTACTCCTGTTGGTAACACCTCCTCAGCATCTTTACCAAAGTTTATCACAGATGTGATTGTTGTTGTTGCTGGGTGGTTTGTTTTTCTGGTGTGTTGGTGTTGTTTTTTAACCAACTTTCCTACTTAGAAAGCTCAGATTCTATCCTATCTAACTCACAACCCACAAGGAAATTTCTGTACAGATTTGTGCAAACACAATGCGTTGACCAAAAGTTAAAGATTACTGCTTTTACATTACTTCCAGACAAAGAAAGATGTATTAAGTGAGGCTTCAGAAAATTTGGCAATGGTGCAAAAAAACAAGACTCACTGAAGATATTTTGAAAAATGAAGGTAGGGGTGGCAGTCCTCTGTTCACAAATTCAGGAAAGTGTTGAATAAGTTAAAGAACAACTTAATTAAACTATCTCTGAAGAATCTAACTTTTAATTACTAAAAGTAACATGATTGCATGTTATGTAGTATGGTATATTCTACCCCGTTTTTTGATATAATTTAAAATGGTAGAATTGAAGAACACAAAGAGGGAATCTTTCTGAGGGGTCACGCTGAAGGTCATTTTCAATCCCAAGAGGGAAATTATTTTCAGTGAGATCTGGTGTGCTAAGGCCTTTCTGCACTTTTTTTTTTTTCATAAAATCACCCTTCTTTTACATATAACAATAGATAATTGTACTCCATTTCCTTTGAATTCAGAAGTTAAGGAGTAGAAAAAGAACTATGCCAAACAAGTTAATTGCAATTAACTGTATGAAGTTTTATTTTATGAACATCATCATTGTATTTCTTCAGGTTCCCATGTTCTGTAGGTCATCCAGGGATAAGAAAGACATTAGGATAAGCCACCTGACAAAAAGTAGTTTACAAAGTGTGTATTTGAAGAGTGTCATTGCTATTACTTTATGATACAATTTAAGTTACATCAATCTAAGTAGTAAGTAGAAAATATTATGGAAAATAACATGTTACTCCACGCAGGCAAGATTCATGTTTTTTTCAATTTTGCAAATGCAGCCAACAAGCGAAAATAGTGTTTCTTATAAACTACTGATTTAGTCATACACCAGAAGAGTATGCTGCCTCTACCCTGCTGTTAAGTAGTCTACATGATCTTCCCTTACCTGTCATAAACT
Organism: Aythya fuligula; assembly: GCF_009819795.1. Classification (NCBI taxonomy): domain Eukaryota; kingdom Metazoa; phylum Chordata; class Aves; order Anseriformes; family Anatidae; genus Aythya; species Aythya fuligula. The sequence goes on along the minus strand of NC_045560.1, from coordinate 37,640,770 downwards.
TAGGATCACAAAAAATGTGCAGTAGACTGACCATGTCATAGCAATGTAATTTAAAGGACTGAATTTTTCTATGCATCCATACATTTCATCCCACCATCCCACTCAGCACAAGATTATGGACTAAATCACACCATTTCCCCTTCACTCATTTGGCAAAAGATTCATTTCTACCTGTACTGCCAACTCATACATTTTTCCCAAATTTCAATCCAAGTGTCATCTGCTATCCTGGAAAGCTCTTGGTGTCCCTTCCTGTCACTCAGTGTTTTCCAAGATAAAAAAGCTAAGTAAAATTATTCCTTAAGGGTTACTTCATCCAAGTACCACATTCAAGTTGAAGAGGAATAAAATGTAGACTGTTTTTCTTCTAAAAATGATCGTTATTTCTGCCCTACAGCTTCCTATTCTTCAACTGATTTGCTTCATTGTAGTGATTGATGAACAGTGTCTTCAGACCAGCTTCTTGACTAATGTTAATTGGACAAATTTCATAAGGTAATTCTAAAGAAAGAGCCGGAACTTCACAAGCTCTGTTGTTCTGCTTCTGTGGTTTGAGGCAACTCGAGCTACTTTTTGTCAGAGAAGAGAGCGACCATTACCAACATTAACTCTTCAATGACATAAACAGTTCATGTACATAAGACAGTATTATATTAAGTATAAAACTTGAAACTTTTTAAAACGTAATACTTGCTAAACAGGGGAAGATTGTCTTGCAAATTCTTCAAGTTGCTACTTCAGACACATTACTTAGAAGAAAATGATAACTGAACAGAGATAATTAACACTCTATTTTTAAGACACAGAATTCTAATATTTTTCGTCAAATTCTTAAGGTTACCATTGCTCAGTCATCACACAAGTAGAGAAGACACGAACCCAAGTGCCTTTGCTAATCAGATACTGCTGCTTCTATGTGTTCTCCTCATCGATTTTCAGATGTATGTAATTCACAGTTGTCGAATAATTATAGGAAATTCTCATTCTGAACATTACATCAATGTCTTTTTCCCCCTTAACTCTGTTCTTTAATTATTCATAAGTTACAATCACTTAGAAAAGAACAGAGAACTATAAATAATACAAGATGTCTGTAACAGAAAGAGACATGAGAGACTGCAAAAAAACAAACACTATAAAGCATTTGTTTACCCTAAGCCAACAAACAATAAGCAAGGCATACATTCTTTAGATTTTTAATTTATATAAATGTTTATAATTTTGACAAAGCAAACTTACTAAGTCATCTGTATGTTTTACCAAACAATTGCAATTAAACATACAAATGACCAGGTGTAACAGTTTTCTCCAAACTTTTGCCACTTTAACAGCTTTTTTTTTTTTAATAGTTTGCTACAAGTGTATGTGGAGAGGAATGTTGAATAAACATCACTGCAGCATGCTACAGTTTCGAGCAGTTAAAGGATGCAAGATTCAAGAGCAAATACCCTGAAGCCAATGATTTCTGAAATCCCATGTATAACAGATGCATCTTAGCAAACAGCTCATGATCTTAACACAAATTCTCAGTGTGGGTTAGAATTCTAGCACTTGGGAGGATGAGAAAGTATGCATGAATTTCAAAAATCTTAGAATAAAGTTATAAGCCTTCTAGATGCGGAGGAGGGCTATGGATCCAGTATGCACTCAGACTTCAGCATAATATGGCAGGTAAAATAATTCTACTTTGAATTTTCAGAGCTCATTATAGTTAACCACTTGGTATCAGCAATGATGAAAATAGGTAATACCGTAATTGTGTTCTGCTGAGGAAAAGTTAATTACTAGGAAAATAGGACTCTATTTTTTAAATCACTATGACGTACTAGGGAAATATCATCAATCTTTCATTAAAATATTCACACACAGTACCTCAGTAAACCTTATGTAGCATTCTGAATACTCTACACATCACAAATGCTCAAGAAGTTACATCATAGTGTATAAAATTTTACTCATACAGAGTCAAAAACTGAAGTCCAATCACAGAAGCAAAACAATTTCCCATTCAGTTACTTCAGGTTTAATTAATGTCTTCTCCCTGTGAAACAAAGGCTTCCACTGATTCTGCTTACAGTCTGAGGAATATCCCTGCCTTCTGAGTCCAGCTCTGTCCCCCACCATGACAGCCCATCTGCTTAAACCATTTGGAAAAAATGAGCATGCCTTTGATGGTCAAGAGGAGGATGAAGAATTTAAATAATGTTTAGAAACTATATTCATTTTCCTTATCTCAACCTTGCAACTCCCCGCAATGCAGTCTTACAGTGCTTAAGTGACTTTGTGATTAAGAGGTATTTTGTTCTTGTTTGATTTATCAGAAACTAGAGCTCTCCCATTTTAAAATGTCTTCTCCCTTACTCTCCCAGCTTCCTACATTCAACTGTTCGTTTTTTATTTTGTTGTATTTACTAATTTAAAAAAAAAAAAATCAATATTTGACATACCATGAATTCAAACATATTTTACATTTCATTAATTCATATTTCACTATATCAAAATTATGTATGAATTGAACATTCCACTTCAGCATTGAAGAATTTGTGCAAAAAATGTTTTACTTTCCTGCTTCATTGATAGAAGATTAATATTCTTAATCAGAATTGAAAATAAATCACAGTAACCACTTTCATACATAAAGCATATGTAATCAATATGTGGTAGCGAGTATATTTAGATTACATTTGAAAGTTTGCCCATAGAGTGGACAGAAACATAAAGAAAATCCCAGCTGTAAACAACACCTGTCTACCAAAAAAAAAGTACTAGAATGGATATAATTATATCTGCAAATGGATACCAAGCTTACTCCTCTCAATAGTTAAATTATGCTAGCAAAAGAAGCCTGCTGTGCGGTTTCTCATCTTCCCTAAAAATAGAGCTGCCCCCCATGTCACCTATACCAATAAATCTAGCAAATGTGAGACAAGAGCTCAGTATTAGTACTTTTATTTGAACCCCAAGAATAAAGGCAACCATTCAAGTGCTAAAATAAAAAATAAAATAAAAAATGAAGGAACTGGCTGGCCAATCTTTTTTATCACAGGATTTTGACTGTCAGTATAGTTTAGAAGGAAAGAACAATAAGTAGCATGACTATTTCACTGATGTTTCTAACTTCTCATTTAATATACGTTGAAAGCCTATTTCAGTAACTTGTCCTATGCTCCAACCCTGTTTAAATCATTTACCAAATACAGGATACCTAAAAACATGCTTCTTTTTGTACATAAAATAGCAATTGATCTATGAATTCACTTTGAAGTTAAAAGTTTTACAATTTTTTTTCTTGATCTTTGCTCCAGAAGTGATAGAGCAAGGAGGGCACAAAGGCCAAAAACATTGCTTAGTCTAAAATGTACGGCACATTCAGATAACTGTGTCTGGCCATATGACAAGTAATATGAAGAAATTACCATATTATTAGCAATTTTTATTTTAAAGGACCAGTGCTTTTATTTTCCTGTACATCTTGACTCAATACGGTAAATATTCTTTAGATATTATAAAATCCAGATTCATGACATCGTCCAATTTTACTTTTCTTACATACTAAAACAATTCTTTTGGCTTCTCTTATGCCTCTAGTCTGTAGTATACACACCCCATTTTCCAAACTGAATGCAGTTAAATTTATATAGAGGAATTCCAACACTGAAATGGATTTCTCCCATATTTAATGATTTCTAAATTTAAACAATTAAAGGGATAGAAAACCAAACCAAAAGAAGAAACACTCACTGTTATAGCAGCTTCAGGCAATTCTGTACACTTCAGTATATTTGAACAATATGTAGAGAACTATAGAGGTAAATTCCCCCAGGCGCTGTACTCTCCACTCCTGGAATGCAGCCACCTGCGACGTTACGAACTGGACAGTGCACAAAGCACCAACACGTACTGAAAATACAGATTTCCATTGACTAGGCTTTCCTGCCTTGAGTCATCAAAATAGAGCTTTAAAAATCATTTTACGGAAATATTTTGTTAGTTGGTACCAAAGAAGTAACTGAGAGGTAGACTCTTTCACCAGATGTGGGATGTTAATGGCTTGTCTAAGAACAAGGGGTACTAATGTCCTATCCGTGTAACTGGAGCATCCTATTATGTAAACTGTCATGCATGCCTGGAAAAAATACCTCTGAATATAAAGAGACTCCAGGTTTGGTTCTTCCACTGTCAACAAGGACAAAGACAACTTAGTAACTAGAATTTTCCTTCCTCTTTAGGATAGTTCTAGATCAGATCTTTTTGGAGAGCTAAAAAACATACCATTATAGAATACTTTTAGGGCAAAACTGTTTAAAAACATTTCTAACACTTGTGGAACAAATGGAGAACAGGGAGAAACAACACAAATAAATGATTATCTTTTTTAAAAATATATAAAAATTGCATTAGTGAAAGAAAGACTTGTAATACTAGTAAAATACTAGTAAAAAAAAAAAAAATTATTAGCAGTTGTTGGCAACTGCAGTTTTCTTTGCTGTATATCCATCTGAAGTACTTCCCATGTTGTCAATGACTTTGAGAAACTAAACACAGAATTACATGCAAAAGTGCTGTTATCAATAAGATAAAGGTTTTAATAATAATCATTATGGGACAACATTATTTAAAAAAAAACTTTGATGGAACCCTTTAATTACACAGCCTAAGATACACTTCCTTATTTTAGCCGTTTGAACTCGTAGGAACAGGAAACAACTAACCTTACAATAAAAAGTGCACAAATTTTACAGATTTGAAAAAATCAGCAACAATTTGGTCCTAGCCTATTACATGGGATTATTTACTTAAGCGGTTTTTAAAGAACAGCTGCAGTCGCATGCATTATATCATAAAGGACTCACTCTGAGCACAGTAATTTATTATAAATACCCTTCATTTCCTGCAGGTCCCATCCAGCATGGTATTATTTCCAGAATGTTAAGGAGCCCAACCATCAGAAACCCTTGTTAAATGGTCCGTACGCAAATACAGCAGAAATATTCCAGTTTACTTAGATCCTTTTACTCTTTCCCCTACAGCAATATTTAAACACTCTCACAATGGCATTTAGTTACAATATAAACTACTTCTTAAAAGCAGGCTGCGGGTTTACAAGAAGGAAATCACAGCAGAGAAAGTTTCATGAGGATAAAAGTGATTGAGATAGGAGCAGACTGTTTCCAGGGCTACCAATGAACCATACATTATGTTTTAGATGGTTTCCTAGGAAAATAATCCTACAGATCGCATCATCTCTGTGTGTCTTTTTATGTATCCTCCTTCTAACTTTAGATTTCATTTCTTGATTTCAACTAAATCTGATAAAAGAGTAGGTCTAAAGATGTCCAGGCTGCACAAGTTTTGGAAAACCAGGAAGCCAGCAAGAAAAAAAGAATCAATAGCATTATGACTGTAAAGAAAAGCTTAAATCACGAGTTCAGACCTCCACAGATCCCCTAGCCAACCAACAAGACACAACCCTACTGGAGATCATCTTCCATTAACCTTGTGGCAGATGCAATTGACTCCAAAAAGGAGAAAAGATCCTGCTGTTTCCCGCAATGTCCCATCTTCCAGGGGCAAGTAAAACTTTACCCCAAAGAACAATTTCTCCCCTTCATTTTTTCATTCTGTCTTCACCTAAAGGAGAGGGACTTAAGTCCCTTGAACCTAAATACCTGAGCCTAAATACCTGAACCTAAATTTCCTTACTGCCTGTCATTCAGAACTCCTCAGCAGACATTAGAGCACTGCCAAGAACTCCTGAGGGCTCCATAAGAAAAACAAAAGCTTGCTGTATGTATCCCATCTATTTATCACACCCTGCTCCAAGAAGGGCAGATGTACAATACATGCCTCTTCAAAAACAAAGCTCTCTGCTGCTACAGAGACTGAGATTCATTATGTCCTCTAGGCAAGAAACCACACAGAGGCTTATCTCATCAGAGCATGGCCTGAGCCTTCCCCCAGAAGATACTGGTAATTTTAACAGAAAACGGGAAAGGTTTCAGAAAACACCTTAACCTTTGCCAGAATTCCTACTGTGGTAGACAGGTGTTGGGAATTGACGTAGTGCCTGAAGTGCTTAAAACCAGCCATGTACTATTCATCTTTTTCTACCAAGACCACTGTAAATTACAAAGTCATAAAACCCACTGGCCTTAGCAGGAGCTGACCGGTGATGGAAGGACAAAATGGAGTCGGAAAATTTTGTTTTGCGAAGACTTTCATCTACCTTGTGTTGGGATACCTGAATTACCCCACCAGATTTCAGAAGAGAATTCTTTGTGTTGATACAGTAAAGACTTCTGCAATCTATATTTATTTATTTTCTTAGAGGGGAATCACAGTAAGAGGTTGACTTAAGTATTCTGTAGACGTTACTACCAAGTGCCACAGGCTTTCTGCTAAAATCATACCAAAAGCCTCACGGTTTGCCAAGTTTTGTCAGTAACTGCCTGGCAGACCTACCTGCTATAACAGCAATTATCAAATGACAAGGTGACTATTACCTTCTTTGTTTTAGATCTTGGCCAATCGTGTAATGTAACACTATTTATTTTTATAATGAGCACAGAGAAAGAACAAGTAGACACCCTGTGTAGAACAAAGAGCCTGTGACCTAGAGCACAGAGAAGGGCTGACAGCAGTAGCCCTGGAAATACACACACGGTATGACACTGGACACCCAAAACATTTAACCACTCACCAGTGGTTAGTTAGTGTTAACCAAAGGAATGCAACCTTGGAAGCTGGGTAGCAACAGTTGTAAGGCTAAAAAGAACATATATGAAGACATGCAGAAAACTTGATCCAATGGAGAAGGAACAAGATGTCAAGCATGCCAACAAACACTAAGAAAATGATCCCACACAGATCTCAGAGTGAGAAGGAAAAGACACCAGCACCATACTCTGCCTGAAGAAGGACTCAAAGGCTGACAGCTTGCCTTGACACTTGCCCTCAACCCCTACTTTCACATCCATCTACTGGCACAGTGGAAGCACGACCACAGTATCAGAGAAAGGGGTAGATACTAGAAACCATGCGTAAAGACTTTAACAATATATAATTTGAACTGTGCTACTGTCCTAAAAGGACTAATAATAATTCTGTCCTGAGATAAGATTTTATGTAGAACAGCAATAAATTGTTGGCTTAGCATGTAAGGTGTGTCTCTAACTCATAATGATTTCCAGCGCAATAAACTGGTCAGAAGTCTGCAAACTGGATGAACGAATCGGTAGCACTTCCTTTCCCTTAATAATGACATACATAGATTGCTCATCTTCCCACGCCCAGGTAAATAACCTCATGATGCTTAGTAGCATATTTATGGTTACCTGATAGCTAGTAAAACTTAACAGTACACACCTGTTAAGAGTTTAAGTGACTGGCAAATTTGTTATATATAGACAAATAATCCTTTGTATTTTCCTTCTCTTATATACTGAGAACACTTAGTAACTGATAAATCTATAGGATAAATTCAGCAGCACCTGTTGTTCTGTATTTGCAGACCAAGAGGTCTGCAGACCTTACAACTGTAAACTAATGAATGATAACCAAAGAGCACAGTAGAGCACGCAGATTAGAAAAGACGTTAATCTTATACAACTTCCTTGTACTGAAGAACCCCAAAGTAGACTGAGAGCCCCAAACTAGACCAGTGTTGACCTACTAAAGGCAAGGATCACCTCCCATGACCTGCTGGGAACACTCGTCCTAATAGAGCCCAGGATACTGTTCAACTTTTTTGTTTGAATATGCATTGCTGACTCTTGGTCAGCTTCTTGTCTGCTAGGGCCATGAGGTCCCTCTTGGCAAAGAACGAACATTTTCTTGTTTTGTAGATAAGTGCTTTAAAGGAAATAACTAGCACAAAGATTGTTATGAAAAAAACAAAAAAAGTTAACAGAGTAGTGACATGTAAACTCATGATTTTTCACAGAATCACAAAATCACAGGATTTCTAGGTTGGAAGAGACCTCAAGATCATCGAGTTCAACCTCTGACCTAACACTAACAGTCCCCACTAAACCATATCCCTAAGCTCTACATCTAAATGTCTTTTGACGACTTCCAGGGATGGGGACTCCACCACTTCCCTGGGCAGCCTGTTCCAATGCCTAACGACCCTTTCAGTAAAGAAGTTCTTCCTAACATCTAACCTAAAACTCCCCTGGCGCAACTTAAGCCCATTCCCCCTCGTCCTGTCACCAGGCACGTGGGAGAACAGACCAACCCCCACCTCGCTACAGCCTCCCTTGAGGTACCTATTTTATCACATTCCAAAATTTTCTATTTGCTCATTTTAAACCCAATCCATTTTAAGAGCTTTCCTAAGTGAAGTAAGTGGAATGAAAATTAATTACACACACAGTTCATGTTGGCTACTCCCTATGATAGTTTTAGTACAATTTAGCAGTTTCGTGTGTTCTGAACAAACAAAGCAAAAATGCTATCCATTGCTACTTTATCCATTGTTAGGAACTCCTTTGCTTATTATTTAGTAGCCTGCTTCATTAGCCATTATCAGTCTCAGAGATGAAGCAGCTGAGTATATTAAACTTAGTAACACATATATTAAATAACAAACAAAAATAACCCTTTACAATTTAAATACAGGACAGTATATACAGCACAGGGGAAGGAAAAAACCCTTCTCTTCCATTACCCTAATTCTTACTGGAAAAATTGCTTTTCTGTCTAGACTATAAATCACTGTCATACTTTTAGGAAGTACAGCTGGCTATGGCTGTAATATTTAGACTAATAAACAGTATTACAAATTTCTTTATCTTCATAGGACCTCTACAGGACACCAAGATCCATAAAGCATTTTATTCTACCAAAATCAGAAACACAAGCATATACTTCTCTAAAATGATCGCTTGATTCACAGATCTTTCTATGGATTGTATAAATTACACAGAAAAGATAGTATTTGGACACAGTCTATCTACTGGTTAATGAGAAAGCACCAATAGAAGCACCAAAAGAAAATCATCCCAAACAATGCTACACATACCAGTTTACTGTTTAGCACATTAATTATGATAATAAACATTCTGAAAAGAGCTCAAGATAGTATCTTCTATTCCCTTTGAGCCTTAACAGTTATGGTATGGGGTTTTCTGGGGTTCTCTGGATCATTTCTAAGCAATACATAAAGTTTCATAAAGATTATGAAACACGGTTATTACATTGCCCCAAACTTTCTGGAGCAGCTATTGATTTTTGGAGCTCAAATTGCACTTGCTTCCATTGAGCCTCTTTAAGAGATCTCTTTTCTTGGCAGCTGGCAAATATCTGTCACTCCTCTCAGGAGGTGCTGAAGGTCAGGTACCCCAGGATGAACACTGACATCATCACATCCTCCACTGAAGCATTTTGGAGTATCTTCAACCTCACTCAAATCTTAGAGAACTGTAATCCCCGTTTAGTTCCTAACTAATGAACAGCTATGAAATTGCTATTAAAGCAATGCCATAACATCAATATTGTATTTCAAGATACATGAAAACATATCCAAAATTTTCTACTGCATTTAGCTGTTCAATATGCTGTTGTGAACATACCACAGCTACAGAATTATCATACTAGTTTTCTTCCCATATGCCAGATTGCAAAAATGATATACAGAGAAAATAAACACATTTTATGGATGTATGCAAGTATATTATTCACTGATTTGTGGAGCTTTGGCAGCTAAGAAGAAATATTTACACAGGCAACTTTCCTCCAGTTCTACACTATATAGTAATAGGCCTGTAATTCTGCTTGAGATTGAAGTAAATTACTACATCCAAAATCAGACTCTAGGTACATAATAACTTTATGAACAGCAAGTCTGCCACGCACACCCTTTTGTCACAGTTACAACTGAACAACGTACAGACTAGCAACACAAGACTCCTTACGAAGAACTGACAGACTTCTCACAACTCTGTGAATTCTGCAGTTTGGAGAAGTCATAAAAATGAGTAAGTGGATGGGAACTAATGCAAATGGCAAGACTGCACACACATCTGTCCTTGTCTGGTTCCAGAAACAAACCGAACAGCTGAAGCTGAAGGGTAAACAATGGTTAATTTGTTGGATGCTTCTCATTCAAAGATTTTAGTAAGTTTCAGGAAAATGTTCCAAATTCAGACTGTAACTCTAACTCACCGTATGGCATTAATTTGCTTTAACTTACTATGAATGTTGCACGTAGTCCAAAGTCTGAGGAAAATGGACAGGCTTATTTGCTGTCATCAAATAAAGAATGATAAATAATACGGAGAATATAAAGATAAGATTCAGGAGTATAAAACACAAGAGGCTCAATCATGTATTCTTTACCTCCCAGTCAGCTCCCTAACACATAGCAGCAGAGATGAGTAATATTTTTAATAGCTTTTTTTGTTCCTTTGGTTTCTTTGTATGTTGCCACAGCAAGCTAGTATTTATAGAATCTGTGACTTTCTGAAACTTGCTTTGCCTGGTAGCTTGATATGGTCATAACATTCACCTGGTTTTATGCATGTGTGTTTTTCTTTTAACTTAAAGACAGTATATAGATAAATGACTTCTGCAATCACAAACTAGTTTAAGGAATTTGATTCATTCGATTCCCTTTGAAGAATGACATTTCCTTCAGGAATGAACCACCCTCATTTTATTACAAAACACACAACATTGTTACACCTTTTTTATTTTATTATATTCTTATTCAATTATATTATTCACCGTTTGATAATTATGTTGCTGGTGTATGTATTTCCGAACTTCCTATTTTATTGAAATTAGAGGAGAATCAGGAAGTCTTCGTGACACAGGTTGGAATTCTTGATTTACTAGCAAAATTCCACTGAAGTATGTTTTGAAACCAAGCTGTACAGCAAGTAACTTTAAATATGCATTGCATGTCAAGAACTAAATAAGAATCCACAAGTCTGACTTTTTTGTACACGGAATAAAACCACACTGCTTTCTACAATTTCTATTTATAGCTCACCATGAAAATCCACTAAACAAAAGAAAAAGCATTTCAGGAGCTAAGGTAACCACAAGAGAAAGTCATTCTGTGATGTAGGCTATCCTACAAATCTTCAGCCAAAAGCCAGTGTTGATATTGTTCCCTTAAACTGCATGAACAAATACGAAGTGCTTGCAACACTATTCTGCTTACTGCTCAGGGTTCACAGCTGCAAGAGAGTGGGCGGGGAAGAAAGGAAATAAATACTTAAAATGAAGAATGACTTTGCTATTCTTTATTAGAAGTTATATTTACCAAAACTTTGCTAGACTATCAAACATTCAGCTGGCCATACTTATCCATATGGATTTTCCATGAAGGAAAAAATGAATTTATCATTTATCATAAATTTGAATTTATCATAAACTTGACCATTATATAATGTACCCAAATTCTGAAGAATTGAGACATGGACAGACTTATTCACCGGAACATTCCAGCATCACATAATTGGTTTCCACTGAAACATATAAAAGCACCACTTAAGGCTACTCTTCATATCACTTGCCTCTCCTAGATAAAATATTATATCCTCTTGACTTCTTCATCTAGAGGCCAACAGTGTCAAAGAACCTTGTGTTCTACAGCTCCTTTCATGTTATATGGTGGCAGAAGCAATTCTTCTAACAACTTAAATGGAATTCTTGCTAAAGAACTTCATTCATTCAATATGTCCTTATGGTAAAAATAGAAGGCATCATGATATAATGGTTCATAATTTGGGAGAATGCTCATGCCTTTTCATGCAAACCTACAAAAAAGTTTCAAATTGTATACTACCTCAAAGATTATTCTTGTTTTTCTATTTGGGTAATGCTGCTACTATAACCACTGTGATAGAACTAGTTTTAAATATATACAAAGTTACTGCATATTTTTACTTATTGCACTTAATGTAGACTTCGGGCCACTTTTTAGGCATGTTCACACATATAGAGGAAAAACAAACTGCTACAAACAATGTACAAATGTCCCTTTTAATACCTGCTTCTGAAAATTAGATTTACATAAACTTGACCTGCAAAGCAAATATAAGTAAAGTGTAATTTCTACAAAAATCAAAACTGTTGCAGCTGTTCAAAAACCACAGTACGAATAAAATCATAGCAGTAAAAAGAAATGGAAAAAGAACCAATGCCTAATTTACCTCTACTGTTCTTCCATCAGACCTTCTATAAGCCTTCGTTACTTGTTTATTTACCAGCTCTATAAACTTAACACTGTTGAGATTTCTAGTCTATCTCACATTAAAGTCTTTTTATGCCTCCAATATCCACTGCCTGTAATAATTTACTGCTGCATTCATATTTTTATGATAGGTGGCTGGCATTAAGTACTTCATGTCCCAAGCGTCAACATGCTTCAGTACTCAGAAATAAAAAATTGTTTTTGAATCTGTGTTCCATTTTGTAATCAAACTATGGCATGCGACTTGGCTTTAACTGCCTCTATTTCATTCCTCTGCTAAACTTTGCTAGAAACCGCATCAAAGGTTTCTGACAGAATATTCAATTCCAGATCTATCCATTACTTATTTGGCATCTTCAAATAATTTTGACTTCACACAAGATGTAGTGGAGAACAGGTCATGGACACATACAAATCTCTTTTATACAAAAAGAACTAATTCCTGTTGGCTGGCAACTTCCACTTTCCTTGTGCAGGTTACTTACCACTCAGAGCTATCATGGTAGCTCCAATACCACCACTTATTCACAAGCAAAGAAAGCATAAGCAAGAGAAAGAGCACAGCCACAAAGGTTTGGAGGACACCAGTTACTAGGGCAACCTCCAAGGTCACTGTCAGCTATTAGAATGAAAGATGTTTCAAAAGACTTCAATTTGTGTTAAAATTGCCAGTGCTGTGCATGAATGCAACCCACTGCACTGTATCAAAGGCATTGGAGCTGTAGCAACATTCGAAGAGAGCTCAAGTCCTAAAAAGCTCAGAGAGACTCCTCCTTAACAGAAGTGACAAAGGGGAAAACAAGGAGAAGCACTGTTGTCGACCCAGGCATGGCTGAACCCCACCTGCCACCACACCTTTGTTCATCCCCACATCCCAAAACTGCTGCAAGTCTACTTTCCGCTCACATCCCCAATCTCCCCAGCCATGCACATTCCTCTCCACTGCCCTCCTACCTTTTGTGGTTCCTCCCAGGCCCAGCAATACTCCTACAAACCTCACGTGAACCCAATTCCTTCCCTCTGGCACTCTCCTGAGGCAGCTTGCTGGATGGCCTTCAGCACGTGCTGCAGCTCACTTGGCATGCCAAATGACGACATGGTACTGCACAACAGGGCATCCACAACAGGACGAGACAGGAATGAACTTGCCCTGGTTTATCATAATGAAGGATAAACAGTGCCACTTTTCTTCACCCAGATGTAAATGTTTGTGAAATTTACAGAAACCGAGCTGTGCCTGAGACCGCTATCCTTCAGTTTTGTTTAGAAGAAATCAGCTAGTGGCAGGCAGATGCTGTAACGCTTTCTCAGGGAACTTGGCTAGAAAAATGACCTTATCCTACAACCATAATTTTTATAAACACAAGCGGGAATTTTGGGATTAAATTCCCATATCAGGGCAACTAGTTTATTATAGACCTCGTTATCTTTCAGCTATTATTTTTTACAAGAGGTGCAATCTTTCTGGGTCTCACAACGATTAAAGGGAAAACATATTAGACAAGAAACATATTTCAGCGTCCATTTAACTCTTGAAAAAAGTCCTCTTAAGGGTTTACTTGAGCATCCTAGCATGTTAAAAATTAAATGAATTTTCCATTGTCTGAGCAATCCAGACAGGAAGCGCACACAAAAGATCAGCCTCCTGCTGGCTTTGTAACAACCAGGTAATTGTATTTATATGACAGAAAATATATACTTGGAGAAAACACTAAAAACCAGTGTGTTTTCCCATTTATCAAACATATTTTAGTGCTTATTCAGAAGCCATACTGCTACAGAGAGCTTCCTAATTTGTCTACTTCACTAGACCCACTCTTATGTTTCAAACTAATTTGCACTGTTTCCTGGAAGAATCACAGCTATATATTTAGTCTAGTTTCTAAGCCTTTTGCTAAGAATTTAAGGCAGAAATACACACAACAGTATATTCTCTTTATTATGTCTTAGTTTTGGTAGGAGACTCGCCAAGCAAGCCTGTTGTATTAAGAAAAAGCTCATTTGTAGCACATGCCATCACAGTTCAGTAGAATAATCCACTCCAGTTCTTTTATTTGTAAAAACTTTCAACAAAACACATTGAGACCATCAGCAAGAGTTTTGGCATGGTTCACAGAGTTCAGTTCTGCAGGCAGAAGAAAGAACAGCTCGAACGAGTTTCAAAATAGATGATTTTATGCATCTTCCCCACAGTGGTAGTAGAGGAAAAAATGGTCATTATGCTCTCTCTGATATCTGCTATTAAAAACAAAATCTTGTATTTAAAATTTAAAAGTGATATTAAAAAGAGTAAGACTTTTCACCTTTCAAGTTTCCAATCTCGTTCAAAAAAGTAGCATGCTTTTAAAAGTTTTTTGTTTTTTTTTTTTTTTAAAAAAAAGACTACTCTGGCTTTTTTATTATCGTTATTAAAATAATCTCTTATTCACATCTTATTTGAGTGCAAAACACTTTAGAGAAGGCTGAACTTTTGGAAAGAGAAAAGGACGTGGTTCTCCAGCAGGTCTAAGCTGTAACTCTCAAGCATAACACATCATTCTGTGCAACAGAAAAGAATAGTGGAACAGTAAAGACTCTGCTTGGAGGGGAAGACAAAAAATGTAGGGGTTTCTGGGTGTGTACATGTACATGTACATACACGCAAACATATGAACACGAAAGAATAAAATGGGAGAGCAAATAGCCATCTTCCAGTCTCACATAGTTTCCACTTTGAGAAGTTGTATAAGGCTCTGCATTCATCCTGCCAAATGTCCCTACTGTTATGTCTCCCATATTACGTGCTTTGCTCTCATTAGCATTAATGATACAAATATGATTGCATCAAAAATTAATAGAAACTTTGCACACAATTTGTCACATGTAGTAGTGCCCTGATTTCAGGGCAACAGGCTTTCAAAACTTAACAAAACAGTTCAAGCTGCTTTTTCTGAGCTTTACAGTTAGCAAGAATAATTACACAGATCTGTAGATTATGGGCAGTTTGAAGGCATAATCTCCTTTCCTGGCAGTTTGTCTCAAGTAATTTGCTAATAAAGAAAGACAAATTTGAGTGTACACCCTGCAAAGTATTGGCTTTCAGTTTTATTGCAGACTGAATAAAGAATTTTATGAAAAAGCATGGGTGGTATTTAGAGCACAGAAATGAGAGGGGAGAGCTGGGTGGATTTGCTGGCTGTGCTCCCTCAAAGACAAGTAAATAATGTAATGTCCCTAACATCACATATCAAAGACCTAATGAGAATAGCATGATAAGTTTTGTGTTTTGTTTTGTTTTTGTTTTTAACCAAACTGATGTAAATGATTTTTGTTTAACTCTGTGTGTAAGTATATCCCACACAGAAGGCAACTCTGGTAAACCCTATTTCCTGCCAAGTTTTATTTAGTAATAGTAACACTGTTTTGAAATCGTAAGGTGACAAGAAGTGTTAACATACATTCTTGTGTATGTGTACATAATATACACATACATAAACACATACACACATCTCAATGTACTTTTACTTTTGAACCCTTGAGAGTCAAAACTGCTGATCTCTAAAGGTGCTTCAGTAATGTGTTGTTATGTCTTCCATCCTTGATTATTTCTTGTAACACATTTTACCTCCAGTCCAAAAATCTATGATTTTCTCAGACTGACAAATTATAAATTGCATGGAATTCCCCATTCCCTAGCCCACACCCCAAGGACAAAATCTCATAAAACCTAGAGTAAAAAAATCAACTGCAAAAAGAATGAAAGAAATACACTGATTATTTTAAGGTCAAAGACCTACCACAATACTGCACTTATTTTTCTTGGAAAAAAGCACACTGTCTTACCCATATACAATTATAAAGACGTCTAGACAGTAGCAACTTCAATACTTTATTACGCTGAATGCTTCCCACTCCATTTGGCCCATATCTTGTCATACTTAACCAGTCTAGTGAGAAACTGATTACATTTTGATCTACAGAGCCCCATGAACACAATACTGAGCTCTACAACTACATTTTATATAGTTTACTTCACTGCTTATTTTAGAATTTCCTTAGATTCCTTAAAACAAAATGCAGCCTGCTACGGTTGCCTAGCATTTAACTAATTTCCGCTGAGCACCAACTTCAATTTGTATTACTCCTATTGTCGCCACTCAAAAGGTATACATTTAATAATTTATAAAAGGAAGCTCTGTGAAAAACAGTTTACAAGAATTTATAGAGGCAATTACAGCAACAATTATAATAACAAATTTTGAGTAAGAACTTTTGGTTCCAAAACTGATGACATTTCTACTCCACCATGTCTCTAATTCCATCAACAGAAACTACTTCTTTGTTTAGCCACTCCCTGACTATCAGCTGCAGAGCAGCATCCAGATTCCCCTTGTCAATCTGCTTTCAAATTAAATGTTAAAATCAAGTACTCTGGATTTTCAGTGCAGTGCAACTAAGCAAAATTTGTCTCAACAGCCTTAAAATGACACTCAGTTTGTTCTGGTCATTTCTAGAAAATATTTAACTCATCCTGTTGCTCACAGTCTCCACGGTCTTCCTCATACAACTTTATAGGGAATTTGCCTTAATATTTTAAGAGTTTGATTTGACTTTTTTTCTTCCTTTAAGATCTTTCTAGTAGAAAAGCGTGCATCCTAGCAGCAATAATCATGAAATAAAAACCCCAAATTATTAATCATTTCCTGACCACAGTACTATCTGATTTGTGAAATTCTGACATTTTATACTTTCCAATATTGTAAACCAAGTGTTCCTAGGCAACTAAGAAATGAGTGAAAACAACCATTTCTCTGTTAATTCAGCGATAAGATGAAGTTAGGAAGTTCTTTAGTCAAGAGCAAAAATGTGTTTTTTCCTCTCTTAATGCTACTTTAGCTTGCCAAGAAGATTACCACCCATTTTGCAAAAGCTAGCTAGTGTTTTTTTCAGTCACAAGTATTTGCCAAGTCCTCAACCACAAGAGCCTTCTAACTACCACTCGTAACGCCATTGATCGTACCACAAACATTAATTAATCAACCACTGCAATAAAAAATAAAGGAAAAAAAAAAAAAGACTGCCCTCAGAACATGTATTTTAAGTTTACAGCCTCTACAAAACATGTGTTTACTAAAATTAGCTTGGAAAAGCACCGGGCCAAAAAGAGTTTAAGCACAGTTTATTCTCTTTCCTTTTGCAGCTGCTTTAAGAATAGATTTAAAAGATTCCCTGCTCCCTTTTCAGGCTGTTGGGTTCAACTAATAGAGTAAACAGCCATAAGGGATTTAGTAAGGATGCAGAAGACTGCAGGAAGGCAAAAATCTGTGCAAGAAACTACTTCAGTTAGGCTACGATTTGGGATTATGGTTTAGGAACTGATTATCTAACTTTGCTAGTACATTACTATCCTATACCAAAAAAGCTTCCACCAAAAGAAAAAGCAAATTCCCACAGATGACTGTATGACAGTAGTCAAGCAAGGAAATTATGTCAGACTGGCAACTGAAGCACAACAGAAATTACAAGAAGTCTTGATATTCTAAAGTAAATAAAAGTATTTTTTTATCCTTATTGAAGTAACTTCTGTTTGTCGTTGTTGTTTCAGAAAAAGAAAAATCTATATATTTTGACTTTCTTTAGGAACATGGTTTATGCAAATACTTTAAACATTCACCTAGTTGTCTGTCTTTACCTCATGACTTTTAAATACGTTAGACTATCTCAATGAAATATGAAAAAGGGGACAGACACCTGTTAAGATGATTTTATTCCAGCAGTTTTCCTACAAGTTGGTGTGAGGAAGAGACTCCAGTTCTTATTCGTCACCAGAAAAGTGGGCAAAATTAAACTGTTCATAGTAAATCATCAACCAGTTGGTATATCTATAGCTACCTGTACAGGTAGATACACAGAAGTCAACTGTTCAAGAAACTTAAAATCTGCCATTGAATCGTGTCTTAAATTTAGATTTTCAAACAATGGGCATTCTTCCCTCATCTTCAGCTTTTAAGCCACTAAGCCAGTAAAAGCATGACTGCTGATCTGGCAAACACCTACAAAGCAGTTTTGACCACTGAATCACCGTTGGACCCAGGAGGTGCAATTTCCAATTTCACCTTCTGCAAAATGGAAAAGCTGCATTTCATGAGTTCCAACAAAAACCTGTGGCTTGACCGAGAAACTATTTCTTTAACACCATGACTTCCAGGTGCCAAGATTCTTTTTTTGTAGACAAGAACCCAAATATGCCACCCAAGGAGATTTTACATGGTCTACCACTACTGATAAACAGCCTACAGCTGGATTTAGGATCTTACAGTCTCGGTATACATCGTTAATCCACTCTGAAACTTGAGTAGTTGCAGCAGATGGTAATCAGAAATCTCTCATCAGCCCCAGAATATCCTCATGGTGTATCATCCTATAAATAAAGCATATCCTTTTCCCCTTGGGAAGTAGAACTGATTATGGAATATCAGAATTTTCTCTGGATTATAGAAATCTCAGAAAGCTGCCATGCTGAAATTACTTACATCTCATATTTTTGGAGTGTTTTTTTATCAAGAAGTTAATGCAGTTTTGGAAAACATTGGACTAATTTGGAAGTTTGTGTTATTGCAATTTTACATCAGAATTTCTAATTTACAAATGCAGATTTAAAAGCATGTTTTGTCTAACTACTGCTACAACAGGGACAGTATGAGCTTTAAAGAATTGTAGTCAGCTAAGAATAAAAATACTGAAAATTTATGACCTAACATGGTCTGAAGAATAAATTAGCCCTACGTTTCAGAACTAGTGTTATTTATTTAAGGCAGAAAATTATACATGTGTGGTTTGATCTCTGTTGAGAAGTAATGAGATACAATAAACCAATTACATGTTCCGGTTTGTTTCTAAACAAATTCAATAGCAATTCAGCACAAACCCCTTAACAAATAATCAAGAATTATTACTCTTGACTTTAATTTTTATCAGGAAAAAAAAGAAAAAAAAAAAAGATTTGAAACTGTCAGCTAGTAACAGAGTCATAAAGTAACAGAGTCATAACTTCTACAGGTTTTCTGTTAGTTTCTATCTATTCCATTGTACATCAGAATGTATACAACTCTCATAAGTGTTTAAGCTTTTCCAGTGCTTCTAAAAAACAAAATTGAAATCAAAACTTGTATCACAACTCTGTAAAATGCTCTCTCAAATTTAATGTCCAAGTATCACCAAGTAAGATTTATTTCTTCCTTTTAAAATTGATTACCAAGTGAGGGCATCATGTTTGGAAAATCTAGAAAAAAGTTACTTCAAATTACTTTGTGAATATGGCAGTCAACAATCATCATTACTTCTTCTGGAACAAATTCCAAGTTCTGGCATTTCCTCAGCTGTAAGGTCAAAAAGGAAACTTATTTTCACTCTTTATTTCTACTTCTTATATTTCTACTCTTATATGACTAACAGAGGTCATAAAACTACCAACCAAGAGCAACATCAGTAATAACATTTCGTGTTTAAGAGGAACCTCATTTCTTGAAACATAAAAATTGCAGATTCATCTTTTGGAATAGATTTGCATTTGCAAAAAAATTCACTCCAACAACCCTGTCCAACAGAAGTTCATGGTTGCAGCTGAATGCAATCTGTCACAGAATGGTGTAAATGGTTAGATGTATCGTGATATATCTTTAAATGCTAACATCAGTTCAAAAATGATCTTCAAGTTCTAATTTTTAATGAAGGTATGTATCTGTATTAATTTGGAAGGTTTCTACTACAGACCTTAATAATAGTAGGCAACAGTGATATAAATTCATTTATTTGTACTCGGGAACTTGAAAATCAATTCCCTACCCATTTTTCTATCATGATGTTATGTATTACCTTGTCAAATTCACATCCTTATTACTATGAGCTACTACTATATAACAAGTGAATTCTCCATTTACAAGGTCCCCAGTGAGGCAGGCAGGATGCCTGATATGAAAGGGATAGCTTTCAAAATAATGCCCTATCCATTATATAGTTTAACATAGTAAGTGTCTTCAAATATTACTTGCAATTTTGTTTAACTATATATACACTGAAGAAAAAATACCACGAGAAAACTGAGATGCCAATAGGGCCAATATAAATATTTTGGAAGCTTCACTAAATTAAAAAACCCTCGATAGTATACTTCCATAAACATATTACAAAACCAAGCTGCTAATGTCAGAGCTGCATTCTGTGCCCATCATTATTTACAACTGGTATAAGCTGCTGCTTTGTAATTAACAAAACTCTGTTAGTTACATGCTCACATATCTAGCTGCCATGCAATAAAATCTAAGCAAATGCTAACAGCTACTGCAAGCATCCTGACTACAGAATTATCTCTGCAAATTTATTCTGCTCTTGGGTGAGAGATTACAACTGTTTGCACACATTTCGCTAATTCCTAAAGGCCAGCAGCAGGAAGAAATATAATCTTTGTCCTCCAAAGTTTAAATAGAAATGGATGCAAATCTGAATTAATTAAGTGCATGTTGTGCCTAGACTCACAGTGTGGGGGGGAGGCACCTGAACACAGTAACTGGAAACTGCCAGTCCCAGGGTTTCCAAAAATAAATCAAGAGACCATTATTTTGCATTCTATAAACTGATAAATAAGAAAGAGGCATAAATGTGTCATTCAGGATCAGGAATTTTAATGTATAATAAGCTACCAGATCCTTTGGTATCAGCTCATGTAGGGGTTATACTCCATCTCGTTGCTGTCGGGGCACACAGAAGGAGCTTCGCAGAGAGGATACGGACAGTGTGCGCGATTAGAGGCAAGAGTCCTTGAGGGTATTCCCCCAGGAGCAGTAGGGAAGTCATAAACAAAATAAATGGAAAATGATGCACAGAGAAGTGAGAGCAGCAAGAAGGTAGTTTATCACTCTAGCAAGTGGTGTGGTGAGGACAGCCAGAGGAAAACAAAGAGCACTGTTGACGAAGATGACAAAAGTAATTTTCATTTTTTCATGCTTACTTCTACTAAGAAATTAAGTAAGATTCTCAGAGAAGAAATTAAGACAGCAGGCAAGATTCTAAGAGAGGCAAAACAATGCTGGGTAACAGGGAGACTCGAAGGTAGAAAGCAGGTATGTCAGACAGCCGGGTTTTGTACGAGGTGACGAAGATGGAAAGCAGTTTGCTTCACCTGCAAGATCGTGGACTGGAGGAAAAGCCAGAGGAAGGCTTCACAAGGAAAGGAGGGGAAGAAAGGGAGGAAGCAATGACTTGTCAGCAGCGTTTCACGTGGTGACTAGACTAACCCTTGGGCCATTTTTCTCTGGAAAAAAAAAAAAAAAAAGTGGAACGAAACTCAATTTCTAGAAACTGTGTTCGCAGAGCAGAGATAAGGGCACTTTCCCAGCACAGGAGCCCCTTGTGAGGGGAAGGTGCTGCCAGCAGCACGGTGCTGCTCAGGCACTGCTGTGAATGGGAACACGCAATTGCTCCGGCTCTTACTCCTTGGAGTAAGTATCCCTTCATAACCAGGAGTTCTGAACATGGGCATCTTAGCTGAGTAATTCTGCAACTAAAGAAGATAAAGGCAACTATATTTTTTTCTTTCCTTACTCCTTTCAAGGGTACATTTTGATTGTGACCAAGACCTGGCAATATCAGGGCAGTCAGATCACTGCTGTGGCCTGCTACTGTCTATAAGAGCACAAATCTTCTTCCCAAAGGATTCTGAACGTGGTCATTCCATTTGTGTATTTCTGGTATCTTCTTTTTACGAATTACTCCAAGCAAATGAAAAATCACGTATTTTTCTTCAAGCTTGAGTGATTTTCCTATTATTTTACCGCATTTTGTGAACGCATTGTCCTGCCAAATGCTACAAGCTCTGTGATAAACGTTGAAATTAAATGGAAAAGTTACATTTGTAATTTCAAGTGTCCTCAAACAACACATTCGTGCAATTTGAAGAGAATGTTTCACTCATAGCATTTTATTTGGAATCAAAATACTGACTCTCATCTGCAACTTTCTTATTGTTTCAGACTTAAATCAAGAAAGTAATGCTCTTCAGCTGACCACAAAATTTAGATAAAAGTTTCCATCCACAAGATGGAAGAACAAGAGGGACAGTGGGAGGCAGCTCTCAAAGTCACATCTTCAGAGGCAATGCAAAATAGCATGACATTTAACTCATTACCTAGAATCGGCAACCACTACCTTTCAGGTCAGGTCTTTATTTGAGAACAGCACGTGCAAAAATTCTCCAGTACAACACACAGAATTATTTTTTTGCTTTTACAGGTACAACCCTTGCACGATTGTATTTAACTACAAGATATGTGACAGTTGCTTACTTCTGCCTTATTTTCTGCAAAGTGTGATATTGGTATGGTTTTGCCTCTTCATTTCAAACAAAAAAATCCAATTGACTCTTTATCATTCTGCATCATTTCACATCCCATTTCCACCTTCCTCTTTTAAAATTATCTTTCTCTGAAACTTTAAAACATTTCAAAAAAATAAACTGTTCTACATTTGCAAGACTGAGATCATAGTAACAGATGTAAATATCAGAATCTGGCAGAAATAACTTCTGCAAAGTACTTTTTCCCACCACCACCACCACGCCCCAACTTCTAGATGGATACTAAGTAAGAACAGGTATGTTCTTCCCACGTTCTATTTAATGTTGGCAAGTTTTATACGTTAAATTACAGCAACAAAGGCGTGTAATATTGACAAGGAAAATAAATAAATAAATATGCCCACTTCAAACAATTTTATCTTTTATAGTAAATATACTTGCTCCAGAACTAACAATTCTGGCACTCTTCTATTCCTAAATCTTAAGACAGGCGTAGTTTGCCATTCCTGTTTGATGTTATCAGGTTTAATAGGATTTAAGTTTTCCCTAAAGTTTTCCCTAAAGTTAAGTTTTCCCTAAAAACGCACTAGCAGAAAACCCAACTATCTGGCATTTTGGTAACAGCTGACCAAAGCCTGTTTGGCAGTGGATGTTTGTACAGCAATCCCTTCTCTGCAACTTCTGTATGGTGTGAATAAAAACATGGTCTGCAACTGACACTTTCATCTCCTACAGCACTGCAGCTAGAAAGAGAGCTGGCCAGAGGATAAATCCAACGCTATCTAGGCACTGTCTCCTCCTGTTTGTAGTATTAACAATATGCCTCTTTTTTAACCTTTTCTCCCTAATGCGTTGCAGTATAGACCATTCACGGATATTTTTGGCAGTGGCAAACTCAGATGCCAAGCTCAGGAATGTATTTTTCCATGTGTAAGAGTTCAGTCTGTGTCTGCCTTCCCGGCTGTTTCCCAAGCCTTCCAATGACCTGTTGTTGGCCCATTCAGCCCTTGCATGTGAGGCTGCTGCACTCACAGTAAGCCCATGTGCAAGTTCTTCTATAGAAAAAGGGCTTTCCTTCCAGTTCCCCTGTGCCACATAAAACCACAAGAACCTGAGACACACACGTATCGAGATCTGTAATAAGAAGTAAAATTGGCACTGCAGCTTTTGGTAAAATATTCAGAGAAACATTACAGGATGAAAAATGTATGCTCACACACCAACTGACACGCACTTTAGCTGGCAATCTTCTGATGGCTACAGAAAGTAGTAATAGATGTATGCCAATTTAATTAATGCTAATTTAGTACTTGCTGATCTTTCACTTAATTCAAAACCATTCATGTCTAAAATTGCACCTATTTGTGCCAAAGCAGTTAGTTACAGAAAACACATCGTGTCAAGCTTCACATTTTCTGCAAGCATTAAATAAATAGTTCAGTTTTTTAAAACCCCACATACATTGAGAGGAACAACTGTGAGAATCAAAACTCTTGATTTTGTTTATCAAAGATAATGACTTTCAGTTTTACCTATAAATTGTGCCAGGGCAACTTTCTAAAACAAAATGTTATAGAAACAAAAACACACAATGGATTTCAAGAGCAGTGATTTAAGGTCCTGTTCTTAACACCTACCTATGGAAAAACAGGCAATATCAAATCTAGGACCCATTTCTCAAAGTAGCTTCTCTTAAGCTACTCACCTGTATAACAGAGGAAATAAAGTAGTCTGACCAATGAAACAAAAGCTATAGTCATTTCTTGACAGTTTTTGTGTAAAAGACAAAGGTTTTTTTTCCAAATATATAAGTACAGTAGATCACAAGCCACAACACTTTCTCTTTAAATTCAAAACAAGTTTGTGAAGGTTTAGGAGCAATTAATTGCTTTCAAATATTACTAAAATATTACTATCTTATCAAACTTTTTTGATCCGCATGTACTAGATCTTTCCTAAAAACTGACATACAATTACTGAAATCATAAGGAAGCTTGATGCACTGGGAAGACTGTGAGATGAAAATGAGAACTGATCAAAGTCCCTCCCTGTTACTAAAATTAAACTTTGTATTTCAGAAAACTCAGGCAGATTTTGGTGCTTCGTCACTGAAAGGAGTGAATTATCACCCTTTTCCAAATGACCATGGTCTGCCTTTTGTCTTGGTAGGTCAGAAAACACATGATAGCCCTAGGCTTTGTTATTAACACCTCTCTGCACTATACAGGCAAAATGAAGGAAATAGGCATGTATGACTGCAGAAGGGAAAGAAACTGATATTAGCAGTAGCCAGGGAAATTTGGAGGAAGACAGAGCAATTGAAAAGCCAGTCCTGATGGCCTACATCTTGCACCAGCTTTGCAATTCAAACTCTACCACAGATTGAGCCAACATTTTTAATTAATATATGTAATGTTTATCTTTGAATGGACTGAAACACTTTAAAAAGTACTAAGAAAAAGTACTAAATAGAGCTGTTAAGTATTTAAAGGCAACTTCTTTTCAAAGTCATACTAATTGGATGCAAATTTTCAGATCATAAATCTACCCTACTTGCAGCATTTATCATCCAAATTACAAGTGTTATCAGAGTACCAAAACCAAAATACACATACAGAGAAATCCTAAACCATACATGCAAGGTAAGGCATGTATTCGGGGGGAAGAAGTGCATTACTCTTGATGACCTCACTATAGGACACGGGACTATGATGGTCTGGCCAGGATGGAGTTAACTTTCCTCTAAGCAGCCTGCATGGTGCTGTGTTTTGGACTGGTGGCTAGAGCAGCACTGAAAACACGGCAATGTTTTGGCTGCTGCTGAATAGCACTTGCACGGTGTCAAGGCTCTTCTTCTCGCGCTGTCCCTACCCCAGCAAGAAGACCAGGGGTGGCCAAGGAGCTGAGAGGGGATACAGCCTGCACAGCTGGCCCCAACTGAGCAAAGGGATATCCCATACCGTACATCATCATATCACGCTCAGCGATTAAACCTGGGTAGCAGATGGGGGGCTTCACCTTCCAAGGCAGCTCTTCCTCAGAGACCTGGTGGGCATCAGTGTGCTGATGGGAAGTGATGAGTGATTTCCTATGAATCACTTTCTCTTTTGTTTTTTCCTCTTTCCTTCACGTGTTAAGCTGTCTTTATCTCAACGTATGAGTTTTCTTGCTTTTCGTGTCGTTATTTCCTCCCCTTGCTGGGCAGGAGCTGGGGGAAGGAGGGAAGCAAGCAGCTGTGTGGGTGCTCAGCCACTATGCACAGTGCCTTCAAGAGCCTTTCCAGCCATGTTTTCATGTAAAAGGATCATCGCTTTCTTGAGACTAATACCACCATCCTTGATATATGTAAAGACCAATAAAAGTATGGGCTTATAATACCCAAGAAAAATGCTGCAGAGCAAGCAATAAAATGGGCAAGCAATAAAATGGGCACATTTCTGACTAAGAAAATTTACCAATTCAATTTCTTCTGGGACTGTATTCTCATTGCTTATATACTAAACCTGTATATATTTCTAGAAGTAGCTGAAAGAATCTTAGACTCCTAAATCAGAGTCTTTTTACCACGTTGTTCGTTTGACAGATGTGTTGCCAAAGTGTTTCCAAATCTTTTCTCAGTACACGAGAAACTGCCGTTTGTTTTGTCTAATCAGTCACAGTACAGATTGTTTTTTCTAGACTCTGTTTCCAAATTATCTGTGGCTTCTAGTACTGCAGTCAGAAAATAAGTGTCTGACAGTCTTCTGAGGAAAAAGTCACCCTCCGTATTTGCCTTGGGAGAAAAGTACAAGTCCCCTGAAGGTCCTGACAGAGGCACAAAGTTCAAAGCCTCCAATCCATATCAGAAGTAACAAATGAATTCTCACCTGAAAACAAAACCACTATTTTTGTGGGTCCTCCAGGCAGAGAGTGTGCCCTTCTAAGCAACCAGATTTACAAGGCTGCCTTCCTTAGTTTTGGGGGGTCCATATTTAATTCTATGTTCTAACTTTGTTCCACAATTTAATAATAATAAAAAAAAAAAGTCATGGAAATAATAGAAATAGTCTAATTTACTAAAAGACTAGTTTATCTTATTTTTTTCCACCACTTATAAAAACAGCAATACAGCCTGAATCCTAAGCAGGAACTGTGGAAGAAATCCGTCCCCCGTGACCTCAGCTTTTAGGGTTGAACACAAGACCTGTCATATTTACTTCTGCAGCTCCAGTTGATTCTGAATGCCCTGCTATGGACCCTCCAGATGAACTGGATGTTATCAACTCCCATCAGAATATTTCTGAACACCACTAACAATCCCTGAACTGTTGTTACCTGCTCATTTTCATCTTTCACACAGACACCACATTCCCCACCCTGCTGAGCATGAAGAACAATTGAAGCACCCACCACGAGATAGCCACAGGTATCCGAGTTTAGTGCGAGAACTTTATTACTGGATACAGCCAGCAAGCAATCTCCATTAATAAAAGGCCAGCTTGAAATCCTTGGAAAGAGGAAAAAGGCATCAGGAAGGAAGAAAATAATCTTCCTCTCTCCCACACGCAGAAGTCATAAAATCATTCCAATCATTTTCAGAAATAAGAAGGGCTTTTTTTATGGGTAAAAGAGGTGAATGGAAGGAAAGGAGAATAAATAAAAGAACATAAAGCTCATATCTCCCTAGAGGAGCTAATTCTGGGAAGAAGAATTCCAAGTACATTTGCCAAAACTGGAAGCAGAGCGAGTATGTACTGGAAGAAGGCTTCATCTAAACCAAAAAGGAACAATGTCAGCAACTTAATTCAATTCTTTGCTGTGACCTTTTGCATTTTAATAGCTGAGAAAAGCCATTAAGGACTGAATACACAGTTTAAGATGATGAATCCTTTGTGGGAGAAATTGTGGTAGCACTGTACACTCAAATAGAAGTATACAAAGACAACAGAAAGTGACTGCAGTTAAGCAGTGAATGGGGATAGAACAGGCCCCACAGGCACTGAAACAATGCAGACAAACAAGATGGAGAAGCTGCAGTGCCAAACTTTGGCTGAGGATGCTGATGCGACGCGTTTCACAAGCTCTTCTGGCGGAAGAAGGGCTGTCACTGAGAAATGACACAGGAGTTCACGGGGTCAGATCTGCCGTGTAGCCGTGTGCAGTCCTGCAACCGGTGAAAGGTAACTGGTGGTTCAATCAGATAAACTGGCTCCAGCGGCATACACCACAACATCCCCCTGCACTGAAACCCCAGTCGTGGCCAAGATACTCTCACGCTCCAAGGACAAACAGGCTGAGGGACACAGCATGTTATTAATGAAAGACTTCAACCCTTTCTACATCGACAGGATAGCTGCTATGTTAGAAGTGCACTACGAACAGCCTTACAAGTTTGGCCCAAGGAAATGACAAAATCTTTATGATAATACCTTTTAAAATAAAAAGCTCCAAAAACAGAGTCACAAAGTGATACACAATGTACACACATCACAAGTACAAGAAAACTATACAACAAACAAAAAGGAGGTATGCATCTAGTAGAGAGAAAAATAACATGGCACTAATCTATTTCTGTTCGTAACTACCAACACAGGTTATCTATTAGAACTCAGACTGGGAGACCAGAAAAGGAAAAGACTCCTTACAGTCTCACCCATACAAATAAAAGGAGAAAAAGGTAAAATGCGAATGGAATTCAACGTGAAGGAGTTACGTGATGCTAACTTGAAAGACAGCTCTTTGTATCAGGTGCTCATTATTCCCTTCTGTTTGAAAACCCACCAGGTTACTTTCAGAAGCATTTGTTAACAAACATTTCCTTGATTACTGCTCTGTTCCTGACACTGATTTCTCAGCCCTTGTTTCTCTATGCTATAACACAAGACCTTTCAGAACATTATTAAGTGCAAACAGGTATCTCATCCCTAATAAGCTTTGCAATAACTGAAGGAAATGCATTAATGGGAAAACTTGAACATAACAGATACCTTTAGTAAGGCATCTCAAAATAACTTGGAAGAAGAACTGGAGAAAAGATGTCCATGAATTTCTCAATTTTTCTAGTACTCATGCTTGAAGTTACAGCTTAATACTAAACTTAAATCATGGTTACTTTAAGTTCTTATGTGTAAATGAAACAGAGTTACAAAATCCCAGTAGGCGTTACCTTCTACCACCCAGTTTTTGTAAACGTTGAAATAAAATGTTAAATGTGGAATGAGACAACAACATATCCAGTAATAGTTTGATTCAAAGTTTCCCACAATTCTAGTTCATTTCATACCATGGTTTACAGTAACGATTTGCAGTAAAATCATGATCTCCTGAAGGCAGGGAGAAATGGATTTTCATTGCTGATTTAAAGCAAGCTTGGCAAGCTACAAAAACAACAGGGATGGAAGCGAGGAAGATTCAAGCAGCACAATTTCTGCCCCACAGAACTGCACCTAGGGGTGCACAGAATGGCCACAGACACAGTGAGCAGAATCCTCCTCAACAAATACATAGGCGGGTGAGAGCGTTTCTTACTCCTGAGAAGTACTGCAATTTAAGACAGCAGCCTACACACGCTTTATTTCCTTTGTTGTGTTGCCACCCTCCCTTTCGTCAATGCAGCAGGTGCAAGAACGGCAGCCCTGTTTGTTCTCCCGCTGGAATACTGGAGAGAAAATGGGTCCTTTCCCCTGGGACAGGCATGAATTTCATCAGAAGGAGGGTAGAAATAAAATAAATTATATTGGAAACAGGCTTTTACTCTGACCACATTACAAAATGAGTATTTCAAACTACAAAAAAGAAGTGTATTTCCAGAAGGAGGGGTAGGAAACGTCATATAAATTTTGCGCGCTGCAACATGAAGAGGAGATGATTTGACAGACTACAGAGGGTTCTTGCTGCTGCTCAACAACCGCCTTTCTCCACAGGATCTCTCAAGACACTCTCCAGAAGGAAATTAACTGGCATCACAGGAGTGAAAAACAAACAAACACACAGCAAAGTGCTAGTAAGTGTAGCTTTCCACAATGCTGTACCACGCTGAAATCATTTATGAGCTGCCAAACCCGTAGGTAAAGGACTCAAAAACATTTTGCCTCATCCCATCCTGTTATCCTAAACCTACAACATCCTTACCAACCACCAAAAATCCTTTATTGTTTTTGCCAGCTCTTAAGAGCTGCCCTACTACTTAGCAACAAGAACATATGCAACACCAACATTTCAAACATCTTTCTGTTACTGCGTGTAATTATTTATTTTTCAAGGAACTCCTTTAAAGAATGCGCCTATGATGTTGACCTTGGCTGTCTGTGGCATCGTTGTGTTTCCCCTTCATTACCAGCACTAAAATCTGCTCACATTCTTGAGCCCCTGCTTTCACAAACCTTGGACTCAGAGTTAAGCTCCTGCCAAGTTGTTGGCCTGTACTAATACACAAATAACAAATTAAGGCCTTTGAATTGAGGCCTTGCTCTTTTTTCCTCAAGTTTTGCCTGTCAGGAACAGCATTTTTCAAATTTTTAGCTATCACAACTTTTTTTTTTTTTAACTGGGATACTTTAGGTCTGCACAGTTCCTCTGTAACTGTTACAAGCTTTGAGACTTCTGTACAACTGTTTATCCCAATTTCTTTTCCTCCAGGGAAACTTTCATAAATAGCCAAATACAAGTTTTGAGCGTCTGAATCCCGTTATCGCTACAGTATGTAGACAAAGCCTGCAGGGCCTCAATACTAGCAAAACTCAGGGAAAAAATGGTAATTGCTTTTAAATTGCTGAAATAAACAGATTAAATAAAGTATAGGATCAATTTAAAGACTAGTTAACATTTTTCCTAAATATAACTAAACATTAGACAATTCCAAAATTCATTAAATCCATGCTAACAGGACAAGTTTACACAATGTAAAATACACATTGCTACCTCAGCAAGATATACATTGTAAAACATACACTACCACCTTTATTAGAAAGACTAGCAAACTTGCTAATAAAATAAAAATGAAACAAGGAAATGAGACCACATATTTAACTTGATAAAAGCTAAGACAGATTATCAATATTATACTCTGTTATCTAATGTTTTCTGCCTGATATACCAGCTGTCTGAGTACTAACCACATGCTCTTCCAAACTGTATGGCAAATCTCATGAAACCTGATGTTTTCTTAAAGCCCTTCTGGATCCTTACATCTGAGAATCTCCACATTAACATGTATTTTTTATGTATTCATACATTCCTATGCTAAGAACTTGAAAATACGGTTCACGTGCAGAATGGCTTAGAGTCAAATTAATTAAATTTCATGTCACAATTGTTTTCAAAAGTCTCAAGTTTGGTGCACTTGACCTGCAATTTTTGAACGTTAAGGTTAGACGGTGCCATGGGTAAACATAACAGGAATGCAAATCCTGTACTTCGCATACTTCATCTCTAACAGTTTCACTACAGTCAACCCAAAAAAAGGACAGAGGAAGTAAACAAAGAGTACAGGCTCTCTACAGCAAGCGGTGATCAACAAAACAAGAAAATGCAGCTAGAAAGTTCCAGAAAGTACAAGGATGTGGCTGAAGCATGTTTCACAAGGGTTTACTGAAAGACAACTTTGCGGACAGAAATACTCAATCATATTGGTTTTGTCCTAAATACAACCGAAGTTCAAGGACAGCAGAGGTCTTTAAACTGCATTATCAGATGATCAGTGCAAGACCAATTCTGTTTACGTTGTCTGTGGGCAAGAACCTACAAAGACCTCTAAAAGTCTCTTGAAGATGTCTTTGAGACAACTAAAAAGAGGAAGCCCCATACATCTGCACGGTAATGAATTGCGTAAGATACTGAAACCAATGGACCTCCTTGTTCACTCTGTATTATGCTTTTGCAAATTCCTGGAATAAAGAAGTAAACAAACCCAAAAGTCCACCTGCATTATGATCAAAACAGAAAACAGAAGTATGTAGTAGAAACCCATGACTTACTCCCATCAACCACTGCAAGTGGTGCAGATTGGACATTTAAAATAAGGAAAGGTTATGAGGCATGCATTTCTAAAATAAAGAACTATATTATAAACATTTTAAAGTAATAAGCTCATAGAAAAGCATGCGATTACACATTTTTTTGTAATGCCAACAAAGTTTTAGTTTGTTGTACAGGAATATTAAATCAATTTTGAGTACCCTTTACAAAACATTACATATATAGAAAGCATTTTAAACATCAATTATTAACTACCTACAAATCTACAAGAATTAATAAGATCTTGTGCATGGAAGTAAGAAAGGCATACAACTTACTTTGAGGCTACTGACTCTGACCCTCTTGACTTTCAAAGATGCAAGCTGCATTCCCAGATTACTCATTGCACTTTAAGGAAAAAATAAGGAGTCACCTTCACTGTGACTCATTCTGACTCCTGCAAAATTTTGTGATAAAGGGGCAAAGGGTAAGGTTCTGAGCCAAACAGAAATAAAAATAACGTGGCTCTGCATTTCTGTTTTACATGCAAAATAATCTTACCTGTGTTTGTTCTTTATAAAAATGTTTTAGACTTTACGGCGACGCAGCATTGCAACGGCAAATTCTTACTTCCGTATCATCTCAGCCTCAGATGCCATTTAGTGAAGGACTCTGAGCATTTATTGAATTAATACACAAAACCTATTTCATGGCGGACGATTAGGCACCACGCTAAATCACAAGGTGGTATGTTTTCTCTGCAAAAGACGCATTTAGTTGATGGTACTCCATAATGTAATTTTACTACCTCCACCAGAAACAAAGCAAGTTCTGCAATAAGTTCTGTAATTAATTATTCGCTTCAGCATAACTGTAATACATGCAGGGATTGTTTAAAGACCATGTTATAAATCTAAACATTGTAACCTAATAAAAAATAATAATAATAATAATTCAAGGTTCTTAGATCTGTGGCAAGTGGTTAATCTTGCAAACCAATTTTTAGAGGCCAAGCCTGTTTTAAGAGCCTTTTAAAAAGGCTCTTTTTTATCTGCCCTCACCTCCCCCCCTCAAATGATCATAATAAATTTTATACACTCACTAAGGCCAGAATTGAATTTGGGATTAGATACGGAAGAAAAATGATGTATTTGTTGCAGCTGACCAGACTGAAAGTACATGTATGAGCTATTCATGATTTTTTTATTAGCACAAATATAAAAATTTATCAGCAATCACCAGGATGAGAAAGGTGAATTTTATTCTGGTGAGTCAGGGACCTCTAAACTACTGTTTTGAGAGGCTAAGTTCAAAATTTCTGAAATATTACCTTCCACACGTAAAACAATAGAAATCCATGTCATGTTCCATTCATGTCACATTCTATTCATGCCAAGTGTGCACCACATTCAAACAGAAGAAAACTAACATGTAATCAGACATTCGAAAACAAGTACTACAATTATCTGAAGCTTTGAAAATAAAGACTTACATAAAGATAACGCTGCAGACAGTGCTGCTCATAAACGTTATGAATCAGACACTGGACTTCGTCACAAAGTGGACTAAAAGCATGAGGACTGAGGAATGACAGTAACACAGGTATATTCTGCTGTCTCAGCACAGCAGTTGACTGAGAAGGAACAGGCTAACAGAGACTACTCCCTCCCTCATCAGCAAGAAAGCTCTGAAGGGAAAAAGAAAGCAAAGCAACCTTGCTCCCAAAAGAAAAGAAAGAGAGAAAATAGAAAAGAGAGAAAAGAGAGAAAGAGAGAAAAAGAGAAAGAAAGAGAGAAAGAAAGAGAGAAAGAGAAATAGAGAGAAAAAAAAGAGAAAGAGAAAAAGAAAGAAAAAAAGAAAAAGATAAAATATTAAAAAAAATAAAAATTTAAAAGAAAAAAAAAGAAAAAATAGGAAAAAAAAAAAGAAGAAAAGAATAAAAAAGAAAAAAGAAAAAAAAGGAAAAAAAGAAAGAGGAGACACTCCTAGATACCCCTAACAAGGACTCAGGACAGCACTCTACCAGACATCTTGCAACATTTCTATTTTCAGCAGCTCAAGTGACAAAGTGTTGGGATTTCCTTCTGAGATAGTGCTGTTGTATCAGTCTCGTGGGACTCAAAAACTTCTAGTTATTTTTACCTTTTACTGCTTGCTGCAACCACTTAAGACCCTTTTAGTCCTCAGCTGAATTCTGAGAGGAAACATTAGATGCTCTCCTGTTTTCAGGAAGCTGTCTGAGCTCATTGTTATACCTTTCACGCATTTCCGAAAGACTAGAAATGGCTTTTTAGCTCGTCTGGACACTGACACAAGCATCCTGGAAGACCCTCACATATTATAAAAGTGAAAGGAATAAAAGATTGGGTAAAATAATTAATTACAGGAGTGTTAGACAAGAACCTTAAAATGCAAAAATCTAGGACCACGTTTATAAAGACAAAGTCCTTCCTCTTCCTTTAATATTTATCAGATTATTATAAAATAAAGGTGCTTTTATTAGTAATATATTTTTCAGCTTTATGCAATGTCCATGCTATCTTATTCTGTTAATATGCAAGCAAGTGTACTCAACCACAGCTAGAAGCTAGACGTACTCATCAGCAATGCTTTATGTCACCAGCACCATAAAAAGACTTTATAACATGCTAAAAGATTTCTAACAGACCTTCAGTCTCATGCAAAGATGTTAATGCCAGCCACTTCCAACACAACAGGCATCATCACCAGCACAGCCACCCTTACACAGCTCTTCAAAGGGGAAGTTTTAAATATTTAGTAGAAGGCTTTAAGAGCACTCTCCCATTACCAGTTAGTGGCAGTGGTACCATTTAAACCTGTGATTAAGACAACATTAAAATCACATATACTACAGTGCAATTTAGCATCACAATATTCTTAAGCCTTCATTATGCTATAGTGGATTTACACGTTTGTCTGGCACACATTTTAAATACCATTTTAGTCTCCCACTGCAGGAAATTGTTAAAATTGAAGGAAAAAAAAAAATAGAGGATGAAGCAAGCACAGAACCATGTACATAGGGGGAACAACTAAATACAGCAAGGTTTTTTAGGCTGGAAAAAAATGACACAGAGCAAGTATGACGAGCACCTTTCAAGTCATGTGTGTAATGGAGAAAGTGAGCCCAAAATAGTTGTTTTCTATCTAACACAAGAACCAGGGAATATCAAGCCACGTAACATCAGGCAGGAAGGTGCTTCTTCTCACAACACGCTGTGAAGCTAAGGAAGTGCCGCAAGATGTTTCAGTAGTGAAAAGCTTACAAAAGTCAAACTGGTCTTTGACAATTAATGGGGAGAAAAAAAAACATGTGGAATATCAAATACGAAGACATCTTCAGGTCCAGACACTGAAGCCCTACAATTACGGCTGGGAGCAGACACCAGGAAAGGATGCTTTTCCTGTCCGTCTGTGTCACAGGGGTGACTGCTGGAGGCAGGCTAATGAGCCACGTGGACTTCTGGTCTGACCCAGGGCAGCCTTCCCTAAATTCACAAGGGCTGGCAACTTGTGAAGAGCGTTTCTGAAGGGCAGTGAGAGACAGATACATCTACCCTCAGCTGTGCAGTCAGCCTTCCCTGTGAGTTCAGGCTGCAGCCCTGTGAGACTCTGAGCCACTGTGAAGATCAACCGCCCTGTGCTGGCCTCCATTTTGGTACTCCTTTTGGGGGATCCACAGACACAAACTATGGCTCTGTTGCACACCACACAGTGAGCTCTGCTCTGTTCTAGCACGTAGCAGGGCACAGACGGGTCTCCAGAGCTGGGCCTGTCCATGGTCTCTGCTGCTGAAGCAGGCAAGCGAAGCTGTGTGAGGGAATGGAAGGGATGAGCAGACGGGAGGGCACAGGAGGACGAGGTGACACGAGCTGGAACCAGGCCATGCAGGATGGTGACAGGGTATCGTTATGGATCCCTCCACGGTCTGATTTCTAAACCCACCAAATACCAACGGACAGCACACAGCTTTAAGAACTCAGTGCCTTCACTTGTTATTTATTCACTAGGTTTTATTCAGGTTGGCCATTCACCCAAGAAGGAGCAAGCACAAGGCACGAGGTACGTGCCATGTAAGCTGTGGAACAAAGAAAGCTGAAAACTGGCGACCTCAAACAACACCTGTGTGATGCATCACCACATCTACTGCGACTGGAGAGCTGGACTTAAACAAAGTACATCCAACAGCCATAGGGGGTTCTTCAAAACCAAAAAAAGAAACTAACACTGGCTGAACGGAAAGCTCCTTATGCCTGCTCTAGCTTTCTCCACTGTGTGGTAGTAACGTGCCACGACTCAATACATTTTCTCATTTCACATAAATATTAGTCTTTAACTCTTAGATTCAGGCTGGAAATGTTTTTTGAAACAATCTTCTGTCAGCATATTTTACAAAAAAAAAGAAAAAAAAAAAGAAAAAAAGAAACTGAATTAGAGACCATTCCCTGTAAATGGCAGAAAACATTTCAGTTGATTCAAGTAATTGCCTGAAGCAATTTATTTCCAGTTATTACTCGGTTTCTCCTGCCTTATGTAGTGATAATGTATGTGCTTGTAAATACATGAATATTGCAATGAGTCTAAGTATTATTTTAGCAACTTGAAAACTAACTTTTTCCCCATAATATACATGAAAAATGCTAATTCTGCTTCTAACTTACTAAAGAAAAATGTATGGCAGGATATATAAAATTAAAATTGCTGCCTTGCCTTTTTTTAAACCTGTTCCTGTACGTTTACAGGAATTACCTCAATAACTCAATAAACAACTGCCTATCCTAAAACCACCAACAATAACTTGTAGGAAGAAAACCATCTAAACAAAGCTTTGACAGCAAGTTGCATTCCTGTCCTTTTCTTCCAAACGTACACTTTAACAACACTAAGATCAAGAATCAAGCAATGAAATTAGATACTATCTTTTATTTAAATAAACAGACATCTACACTTTATTTTAAGGATTGTGGTTAAATAAAACTGTTGACAGACAGTGTCAAACACTTCTGTCATCAGGAACTGGGCAATGAAATATATAAAGCATCTGGGATTTTCCACCATTAAGAGGGTGCTTCACGAAACTGAAAACACGCAGACCATTCTGCTGCTGCAGAGTTTCACAATCACTCTTTCTCACCCATCCTACACTAAAAGGGCAGCGAGGATGGGGCTATGTTCACACACATGGATGCTAACACATCAAAGCACACACACCTTATACTGTATTGCCTTCTTTAATGAAGGCAAAATAATAAGGCTGATAAGAAGAAAGACCAAAAAAAAAAAAAAAAAAAAAAAAAAAGAAAAGAAAAGAAAAGAAAATAGAAGGGAAAGGAAAAAGAAGTAGTAGTCACAGAAGGTCAAGCATAACAAGAACTTGAAATTTCTCTGGAAGTGCTCTCTAACAAAACATCAGCAGTTCTTTTTCTTCTGCAATACTGATTATCTTAGAATTTTGGGGAAATATCAAACCATTTTCAGCAATTTTAGCAAAGGCATGAGGACAGTCGTAACACTAATATGCAAAATATCAATTATCTGCTGTATATTCTTAAGATACATATATACCAAACTAAAACCCACAAACACGTTACTTTTGTGAAAGCATTTTTACAGTCAATTTGGAAATCTGGCTTAAAAAACTCTTACATTGTATTTTTATAAAACTCTCAGACATTGAAAAAAAAATGAAAACTTTTTTGTTTGTTTGTTTATTTAAAGACATTTCCTGCCTGCCTGTACTTATGAACTATGTGCTACAATTTCCTGAGTATGAATGTTTGGTATCTGAAAAGATCCCTGAACACAGTAAATAATTGGATGTACTCAGGGCTATTTTATTACTTCTTCCAAAGGGTGAAATGACATCAAAAGAAAGCCCCAGGGAGCCAGGAGAGGCAGAAACTAACCCCATCTATTTAACTTTCCCAAGGCTGCAGCTGTTAGCACTGTGGTCCTCAGCACCGCCAGTCTCCAGTGCCATGCTGTACCGTGCTCTTCGCTGTCTTGAGCTTTGATGTTTTGTCAAGGTGAAGGTCCAGGAGGGAAGAGGCAGGTGAACGCAGCCATGCCCCACTTCAAATACAAGGGACTAGAAGGCCTACACCATCCGTTCTTGGAAACTAACTAGCTAAGAAGAAATCAGAGAGGTGCTGCAGTCAAGAGGATGGGCAACATAGCGGTCCAAAGGATTGCTGCATCCCTAATCTCCTAAAACAGGGAGAAATAAGTACAGTGATGGTGCTATCCCATATTTCAAAGGCATGCCAGATGTGAAAACTGACTGTAAAGCAGCAAGGATGGTTTTTATAAACACAACTGAGAAAAAGATGATGCTTGCTACTGACTCTCCTTAATGACAAGCAAATCAGCCCCTTTCAAAGCAGCCTTTTCTTATCCCAATCCTGCAAGCTATTATAAGTATATTCATAATTTCATACTTACTGCCTATTAATTTATTTAAAGGCATCTTCTCATAAATTGTACTTCTGAACTAGATTTAGCAACATCATATTGCCCAGTTTACACGTAGTCAAGAGCAAAAATAACTGATTTTTAGTTTAACCATAGGGTATTATAATTTAAAGAAAAAATATCAGATGTCATTATATGATGGAAATTGGGAGCATGCTGAAATCTGGCTGTTCACGTGAAGATGGAAGAGTTGCATGCATGTTAGAAGGTAAGTTCAAATCAGAAAGAACCTGACACATTGAAGATGTGATCAAAAATAATTAGAATGCAGTCAGCAGGACAAGTACAAGCTTTGAAACTCCGTGCAGATTATTTTTTTTTGCCCACAGACAACAAGCAATAATCCGTCCGCAGTTCTGCACAGAAGGATCACAAACTAAAGGTGATTAAAAGACAAAGAGCATCACAGTGAAATTGATAAGCAGTTGATCCTGTAACAAAGCAGTAAACCAGAGCAGACTGACGTCTTGAGGTCTGTACCAGCCCTATTTTTAAACAATCTTTAATACACACATGCTGCTGCTTTTCAGCATATTTTCCCCTTCTCCATTTATGTTAAATGAACTATTATAAACGTTCCTTCCCTAAGCCTTCCTGCTAGTCTGTTTAGATTTCTGAATTTTGAACACAATCCCAAAGTAGTGTTCAAAGGTAATTATTTTATAATCAATACACAATATGACAGCATGTGTTTTAAGTTAATTTATCCCTTAAAGACGGACAATTGGCACATTTTATTTAAGGGAATTTTTAATAGAGTTAGTGATAAAATATGAAAACCCACCCCAAGATCACCCATGGACCAGGTAAGGCTGGAAAGCTACGCAATTAATTTGGTCTGTCACCCTCAGGTTTAGTTTTATAATCTTCCATGAATATAAGCAAATCATGTGAGCAACCCATTATCTGTGAGCCATGGGTAGGAAACCACGGATGCAATTCCTAGTTTTAACAAAGTCTTAACTAATACTCATATATCTGATCAAGTCCAGCAATAGGTATAAAAAACATCTCATCAGGTATTCATCATAATTTTTAAATTCCATTAATTGATTTTTCACTTTACAGACTGAACATGTTTCGTGGATATTCTAAGGATTTGGGGGCGGAGGGTGTGAAGGAGTTGCTATTATTCACAGTAGCCGAGCTTTTTAGGCAGTCAACAGAAATAGAGAGAGAAACCCTTCCAGAAGAGAAGTCAGAGAAGCTAGATTTATCCAAATTAGACTCCCACTCCAAGTCATCTTTTGGAAAAAAAATGTTTTCTCTTCACTGGCTACAGTAGGTAAACTACATGCTGAACATGGGTAAAATGAATAACCTGGTATGTTTCCATAAACACCTTTTGTTTCTTTTTTCTTTCAATAGCATTACACATATAGAAGCAAAATTTTGATTACTGCAGTCTAGATAAATAACTAAGGCAAATAAAAATATATACCAAATGCAATGTCCAACATACCTATTCAGTGGCTGCACCATAACACAGCCCAGCCCAGCCTAGGAGTTTACAAGGAGTAAGCTGCCTGATACGTGTGTGTGTGTGTCTAATGTATATATATATATATGATATTATATCCAAATATATAACATACACAGCTTTGGTATGACATGATTGAGGAAGAGTTACCACGACAGTATTGTTTTAAAATACAAATTGCATTTTTTAAGAAATAGGAAACCATTACAGAGTAAGTAGAAGATGAAGCAGAATATATACCATACATACACCAAAAGGTGCTTGTAACTTTCTGTGTAGTCTAGGCAAAAGTGTCACAAACCGGAGTGAAACTGACACCTAAAAGAAAGCTCCAGGGTTTGTGAAGCTGCCGGTAGCCACTCACATCTCTCATGCTATCTGATAAACCAAAAAGATGTGATCATAGCTCTACTCTGGAAGAAACTAAGAAAAAAAAAAAAAAAAAAAACAACCAACCAAATCCTGAAACAGCCCCCCAGAAAGTCTGTGCTTCCATTGTTTCGCTGAAAAGCAGCCCGGAGTAAGATGTAGGAGTACCCGAACTATTGCAGACGTGTTTGCTAATGGTGTGTTTTTTGTGGCATCCTTTTTGGTGTCAATGAATGTGTGCGCTGAGCAAATTATTTTCCATTGCTGGGACATTCATAATGTCTTTCGCACAGATCTTCTAGAACTAGGAAGAATAAAGCTCATACTGTGGGGTTTTGTTTCTAAGGGAAAGGGTGTGGGGCAAGAAAGCACATACTTGTTTTCTCCCTCTTTTATCTACATGACTATTGTCTTTGAACTTGAGGAGCCTTAGCACTTTCGAGCCTGTTACTGCTCAGCCAAGTTCACTTGAAAATGTCCAGCTCATTGAAGAGTTACTGGGGCATAAATGCTTATATGTATCAACAGCATCACTACACAGGCTCCTTTCCCAGTATGAAAGACAGCTGAAAATCATTTAATTTCGCATACTTTGAACTGATTCCAACAACCTAACCCCTTTGTATCATTTCAGGTGGAAACTGAACATGTATATCTACTCCTGGATCTCTGCTAAGACTCACTAACATGCCATTTTGGCTAAGGTAATACAGAATTGCAGAGAACCTAGGTCTACTGAAAATACTACTTTAGAATCTACTGTGAATATGAAGAAAGAGATTTATTAAAGCTTTTAAAACTTTCACAATAGTAGAAAATACTGCATAACATTCTCCATATTTCACATTTTTTGCACCTGATACAAAGAAGCATACAGTATCAACTGGAGATATACAAGACCTGAGAATGAGATAACGATGTATGTTGACATTTTAATAAAAAAGAAGATCCTGCCACATATGCTGCAAGACTCTCTAACTGTATAAAGACACCGATATAAGAATGCTCCATTTCAAAAGCAAAGCTCTGTTGAAAATTATATGCTGTACTATCTGCCTGCTATTTTGATTCGTCTCTTCTCACAGAATTTGGAACTTAAAGAATTGCCGACGACCAACAAGTGCGTGACTCTACTGAATGAAGGTTTAAACTTACACCCAGAAAAAAAATGTTTAAGTTATCAGCCAATAAATTTACTAACACTGAGATCGGTATTACTGTATAAAAAATAAAAATAAAAATAAAAATAAAAATAAATAAACACAAACTGGACTTTGCTTCCAGACACATATTGGTAGGAACACTCCTGCTCACAGAACGCCAGGACACTTTCCTCCATTCATTTCTTTCTGTTGTCTTCCCAGACAACTGCAGTCTTCTCCTAAATGTATCTCTTCTCATACTGTAACACCTCTCCTAATAGAGCCATTCATTTATACCGCTGGATGTCTTTCTGTCCAGGTCTACAGTTCTGACAAGCTGTGAGGTTCCATACACGTTTATTATCCAGGGTGTGGAGGTCCCTGGGAGCAGGCAGCTCTAAGGAAACACATGTACCACAAGTCATTTGCCATCTTAAAGCTCCTCAAAGTCTAACCATCTCAAGGTCTTTTTAAGAGAGATGTGAAAGTGCCCCACGAGAAACAAAGCAAGCCTGCTGCCAACTGTCAGAGCTCAAAGAAGTTCACACGATGCTTACATTCACCTGGAACTGCAAGGTGGACTCACTGTAAATTAATGTTACTAGAACTACTCTAGAAAAAACATTATAGGAAACCATAGCTAGTTGCCCCAAGGAAAGTATTTTGGAAAAGCAAAACACTGACCTAAAAACAAAAACATTTGGTACAAATACTTGGTATGTAAATTAGTTCATAAATTAGCTATCTGAAGAGCCTAAAGCCCATGTACATATCATGTGTCATCACTATCATCTTTACAAAAATCAGCATCCCATAAATGTGGTGGATAACAAATAGAAAATGTCTCTATAAACACAGGTATGTACTCCCTAATCCTCAGGTCCGGTTCAGCAAAGGAAAGCAATGAAATAGGCTATTCCATAAAAACTGTTAAAAGCTAAGGGCACAATCTTTAACATTTTCAACCTAAACAGAGCTTATACATCAGAGCTAATTTTCACAGTAATAGTGATCCTATCACCTGTCATCATCCTAGATGACTCTTCAACCTCAAAGAGCAAAAATCCTCTTGTCCCGTGATGCAGATGAACAAAATAAATAAAAGGAAAAAATATGGAATGGGTAAAAAAGAGAAAGAACAGAGGCTGCATATAAGAAAAAAAAAAAAAAAAAAAAGAGGAAAAAAGGTAGCAAATGCAAATAAAAAGGGCGAAAAAAAGGCAACAACTGTTCTGAGAATAGTCTTGTAAATGGACAACCAACAAAAGCACAGACTAAAAACAGAACAAAATATTACCGTGGCCTTATTTTTGTGCGCAAACATGCACTTCAGAAGAGTTTAATCTCAACTGGAACTGCTATTCAAACACCAATTTTCTGCTTGTGACTCAAAAGCCTACACAGTAATTGGCAGGCAAAACATTTAAAGCATTAGATATCCCATAACCTTGCATTTTAAAGATCAGCTGACAGAATTCTGTGTTTTGCACAAAAGTATGAGAGCTGCATTTGCATGGCACAGACCGGCTTCCCAAGGTTACTCCCAATATTCATCACTCAGGTAAGTTACTAAAACTCCAAGAACAGTTCTGAAAAATAGATTACAAATTACTTTTTCCGCTCTGTCTTACATGCTTCTGCTCCACAAGAGGAGACAACAAGGCTTACCACTCATGCCAGATTTTCCAAAAGGTTTCATATTGAAAACTAGGTACCTACGCAACCTGATTCAAACTACCTGCAAACTGCTGAGGCAAGCAGACAGGAGAGTATTCAGCATATTTGAAGACAAGTAGTTTTTCCCAGAAGCACTGAAACACTCATATCTAAAATAAATATGGACCACATAGCTCTAAAAGCAGTGCTGTCAGATTTTTCCACTCCTAACTATTCAAACAACAACACCAAGTTGTATCAATCACTTCTTGGCAGCCAAACAGATTACCGTTCACATTTGCAGAACAGTTTTCATCGGTAATAATACCAGAAAGTTGAATAATTTTACATTCCAGACCGCTGTCGTTTCTCTAGAAACTAAGAACCTTGACTTGCATATTCACGAAATGCAATCCAGCACAGATTTCCTTATCTCATGATTCTCGATTTCAGTATATCACATCCCTGTGCACTGTATCCTTGTTTGGCCCCCACAGAGGCAGAAAGTTGCTGTACAACCAGATCATAAACCACAAAGTAGCATGATGGCACGTTGCATACTGCAAGCAACGTATTGCCTTTCCTGGACTACCACAAAAGGCAAAAAAAAAAAAAAAAAAAAAAAAAAAAAAGTGTTTGGAATTGAACAGACCCCTAGAAACTCCCTAGAAAATCCAGTAAGTACTAGGTTATTCCAACCCCGAGTTCAGTCGCCCCGTTTCCATTGTTGTAATTTCTTTAACACACACAGAAACGTACACACCCAGCATCACTGCTTGAACAGGAAGGGTGGGTGCAGGCTGTCAAGTGTGCTCCGCTGCCGGCTGCCCTTGCTCTCCCCTTGGTGCTTGGAGCAAGGTCCAGCAGACACCAACACGGCTTGAGACAGGCTGCTCGTCCCGAACCCCCACATGTCCTTCTGTTACCCCGCTAGCACAACTTCATAAGCTGGCTTTGGGAGCACAGACGCGTTTAAGAAGACAGCAAATCTAGCTAGATTTTGATCGAGCTGATCTTGATTGAACTCGATTCTCAAGTCCTTCCAGCCGTGCTTTATTTTACGGTTAGTCCGGCCGTTACACAAACTGAGTCATTTCTGTATGATCTCTCCACCTTTCCACCGGAGTTCAGACAGCTAAGCCACGACAAAGTGCCACCTCTCAGGAGCCAGGGGTTCAGTAACAGACCAAAACAACAGTATTTGTGTAAGCAGCTGTGTGAAAAACCCTCCTGGCCCTCCTTCCACCAATCTACGTGCTACCATTGCTGTCCCCCCTACTTTTCAAGCAGAAACATCACCGTTCAGCATATGCAAAGTATAAATAGAGCTTGTTCCTACAGGTGAAGTACAGCACAGTCTCCTGTTCAGCAAGCTGTCACCGCTAAGGAGAAGAAAGCTGCCTGCTCTGCTGCCTCCCAGCCCAATGAGATCCCGAAGCTCCCATCACCTGCTGTGTGTCTGTCACACGCACAAGCCAATGGAGCCACCAAACTGCTCTGCACAGGTGCATCCCCAAAAAAAAAATATCAGGGGGCCGTGTAATCCCTGCCTTTCCCTGCCAGAGAGGTGCCCATGTTGTCCTTCCACCAGCCCCCTGCGGTCTCCGGCCGAGCTTTCGGTCCCGAGCCACACCAAAACACGCCGCCCCCCCCCCCCACCAAGCGCTCCTGACAAAGGGAGAGGGGGGAGAAACGAAACAGAAAAAGGCAAAAAAAAAAAAAAAAAAAAAAAGGAAGAAAGAAAGAGCCCGGGCTGTCACGGGGAGGCGCGGGTGCCCTCACCTTAATGATGCTGCTCCTCCGGGGGATGCCGGGCTTGCCCTCTCGCTGCAGCCCCCCCGGAGCCCCCTTCTCCTTGCTGTCCGGGCTGCCGGGGGGGGCCGATCCCGGCTCCTCGCCGGCCCCCAGCGGGGCGCAGTCCCCGTTGGAGACCCTGCTGGCCGCGCTGTCAAAGCGGGCTCTTCCTCCTCCTCCTCCTCCTCCTCCTCCTCCTCCGTCGCCGTCCCCTGCCCTCCAGGCCACCTTTCCCCGCAGCGGCCCGGGGGATGCGGGCAGCCCCCCGCCGCCGCCGCCGCCGCGCTCCGCCATCGGCCTCCCCGCGGGCACGGCGGAGGCTTCGCCGCTGCCCCCCGGCTGCTCCTCTTGCTTCCTCCTCTTTCTTCCCCCTCTTCTTCCTCCTCCTCTTCCTCCTCTTCCGCCTGCCGAGCGCCTAGGGCCGGGGGGTCGGCGGCACGGCTCTGCCCCCGCCGCCGCGCATCTGGGGGAGGGCGACGCGGGGTGGGGACGTGGAGGGGGACGGGGTTGGGGGGTGGGGGGGGTCCGCGGGCAGCACCTGGGGAAGGGAAGGGA
Organism: Aythya fuligula; assembly: GCF_009819795.1. Classification (NCBI taxonomy): domain Eukaryota; kingdom Metazoa; phylum Chordata; class Aves; order Anseriformes; family Anatidae; genus Aythya; species Aythya fuligula. The sequence continues at coordinate 37,595,816 of NC_045560.1, read as the reverse complement.
AGAAGAAGGGAAGAGAGGCGAAACGTGACGGGCTGAGCTCGCAGCAGGCGGCGGCTGGCGGGCGGGGGAGCGCCACAGCGCGGCGTGCACACGCGGGGACACACGGACACACGCGGGCGGACACACGGACACACGCGGCGGGGAGGGAGGGGAGGCACGGCCCCGAGCCGGGGCCACCCCGCCGGGCAAGGGGTAGGGGGGAAATTTGGGGGGGGTGGGGGGGGGGGTGATGTGGGGGCAGCCCCGCGCCCCTCCGCCGCCTGCAGCAGGGAAGCGAGCGGCGGCGCTGATGGCGCCGCTTTCGCGCTCGCCCCAAAGCCGCAATCGCAGAAGCGGGAGCGAAAAGAGAAGTTGGAGGAGAAAAAAAAAAAAAAAAAACAACAACCCGACAGCCCCGGGCACGGCACGGCGCGGCCGCGACCCCGCTCCCCACCGCCGGAGCCGCCCGCGGGGCTCCCCGCAACTTTTTTTGGGTGTCCCCAGCCGCCCCCCCGGGACCCCCCCCCCTTATAGGGCCGCCCCCCCGGGGCACCCCCGTCCCCCCGCTACCCACCTGGGTTAAGGTGACAGCCGGCAGCCCCCCGCCGCCGCAGCGGCCGCTTTCTCCCCCCTCTCGCCTCCTCCCCGCTATGGTCGCCGCCTCTGCCCGGAGCCGGATACGGAGCCAAAAGCCCGGCTGCCTCCCCTCCGCCTCCCCCGGCACCGGCAGAGCGGGGAGAAGCCGGCCCCGGCCGCCCCCGCCGGGAAACTCTGCGGGAAGGCAGGGGCAGGGCAGAGGCAGCCGGCCCGGCTCCCCCAACCCCTCCCCGCCCGCCGCCGCCGATCACGGGGCCGGCCCCGCCGCCAGCACCCCCCGGCGGCGGCTGGGGGCGCCGGGACCAGGGCAGGGCCCGGTTATGGGGCGCCCCCCGGGCTCCTCGCCCTCTGTTCCCGGGGGCTGGGGGAGGCTGGGGGCAGCCGGGGGCTTCCCCGCGGGTGTGGGGTGCGGAGAGGTGCGAGGGGAGCCCTGCGCGCCCCGCACACCCCACACGGGCAAGAGGGTTGAGGAGTCGTGGCGGCTTTTACGCTGAGATACGGTTGAAAAATCGCTCTCGAGTTGGGTAGAGAAACCGAAATTTTCGGCACGTGGCCCCTCCGCTCGGCATGCCGGCCCTGGAGGCGACGGGGAGCTGCTCAGAGCATGGGCAACGTGAGGAGCTGTAGGGGCACCCAGGGCCCACACCGCCTCACCAGAGGTTTGACCAGGATTTGGCCGGAGTGCTTTGTGCAGGAGCCAGCCTCAGGCTGAACACAGAGCCTGCAGTTTTCATTTGGGTGCCCCCATTTGCCCTCTGGAGATGGCCGACTCCACCTGGAGCCATCAGGCATCGGGTGCCCACCGCTGGTACTTAGAGCACGACGGCACACGTCCCCCCTTTGGTGTGCAACACAGAGAGCTGTGCAGTGGGAACACCAAGGAGCATGTTATACCTCCTGTCCCACAGCCCCAGGACCTCACCAAGGAGCAACCTCATGGCCCACAGCCTTCAGAAGGCTCCTTCCTCCGCCTGCCTTCGGGTGCCAAGGGGCAGCCCCCTCCTCCAAAACAGGGCGGGCTGTGAGGGCGATGCCTTCTGCTGCCGCTGGATGCTGTGGAATAATCTTGGCAGCAAGGAAGGGACCCAGCAACTCACCCAAGAGGTGAGGGGATACAGGAACGCACGTGCTTTTCTTGAACTGTTTTTGTATCGTGGAAGTGCCTCCCCCCTCCCCGGGAATAAATCTGCTTAAGGTCCATAATCATTACTTATAAATCAGTAATCTCTGGTCCGTGACAGTGTCGTTTGTCAGCATAGCCAAAAGGTGCCACAAAGTCTTATCCAGCATGGGGGAAAGTGCGATCCTATTTGGAGAACATTATTTATTCAGCATCATCTCCAGCGGGTCAAGGAGGCTCAGAGCCTGACACGGCTACATCACTCATACATATGGTCCCTAATTTTAATCAATCCATTTTCATTGCTAAAGGTTAAAGGAAAACCAAGACAAGTGCAGGGTTTTGGCTGCAAACTGCAATGGACACTGATATTAAACTTGAGATTCAAAATAGCCAAAGTCTGTGTTTTTCATGAACTGGAGATTTTGCCATTTGTCCTCATCTGAACATCTGCTCCTGCCTGAACATCTTGCCTTGCCATGTAAGTAGGAAAAGGCAGTCCTGGGCACTAAAGGAACTTCTAGTACCGTATCTGCAGCTGTGCCCATCACGAACCATTCCTACAGGAGACGCTTTGTCGTGAGACTCATCACCATTTCTTCTGCAGGATGAGATTTACACACACCAGGTACAACAAGTTATTAGAATCGTTTGTCACGGAGCGTTGCCAGTAAGCTGGCGAGGAAGATATGTGTTTTCAATCATTTTGCTATTTAAGATGCACATACTAAAACACCAATTTTGGGGCCTTTAGCAATATTTGATCAGTCCTGCCTCAGAGAAAAAAGAAAAAAAAATACTTCCCTTTTCAACTCTGCTTATCTGTCCGACATGTACAGAAACAAGATAACACCAGTGAAAAAGAAATCATTTAACTGTAGCCTTGGCAGTCCTGTAATGAATGATATCAAGACCTGCAGACATTGCCAGACTTTTGGCCCTAAAAGTGATGATTTAATACAAAGGAACTAGTAAAACTTCTCAACCTCATCGAAAGGGTGCGTGCCTGCAAATTGATATAATAGTACCAGCGTTATGCTTATTATAGTATCTTGTAGAAATTTAATTACTGATAAAATGTGTCTATCAGACACTAAACTAGAAGGGCTGTGCCAGGAAGATGGAGGTAGAAAATAATTAGTTCTCCATTTCCAAGATTTCTTCTGTGACTTTTCATTCCCTGATTGTTGTTATTGCCCCCAATTCTGTTTTACAGAATTTCCTTACATTAGTAAAGTGGTTATGCAGATGCATTTTGAATGCATTAAGTTAAAAACCATTCCCATACACAAAATGAAGTGTTTCTGATAAACCAAAGTCTCAGAAGCGGCCACCAAAAGTGGTTTTTGCTATTGATATCTTGTTTCTCCTAGTGAGCTCACGTTTCCAAAGCAGGCCATGTTATACAAATGCAGACCATACACTTTCTTTGCTAAAACTTTTGGAATATTATGAAGAAACTTCTTCACTATTATTATTCAATAGTGGCCTCGGCAGGCCTTATTTGTTTACTTGTTAAATGAAATGAGGATTATAATGGAATCAAAAGACACCTTTGTGACAATATTTAACTGTGGAAACTTGCTGTCATGTGCACATATTAGCTATTTCCATAAAATCCTATTAAATATCAGAGTTCCACAGCTAAGCTAATATTACCCATTGAACTTTTCTAACTCAAATAGTGTTGCAGTAGAAACCTGCCAAGAAACAGACTATGTTTAAACCAGTAATTAAATGACCAGTATTTAAATAAACCAAATAGCAGATTATCGCTAATATCCTAAATAATTTTTATTCCAAACATGAAAAGCTTTAATTAGCAATTATCTCGTTTGAAAATTGCTTTTCTGACATCTCCGCTTGGAATTTGTTTCTTCTTTATTGCAAGTATCTCCACAATTCCAGTGATAATTTCTTAAATTGCCTGACTTGATTGTTCAGGTCACGGTCTTGCACATTCTTGTTTATTATACTTGCTTGTAATTAAGTATACATGTTTAAGTAGTCCCATTAAAGTCGGAATCTAATTCATAATTAATCCAAAGCAAAGTTTAGATATAAATAATGCATTATTGTATACAACATCTGTAAAGTGCAGGTGTGTCGTATGCACATAGGAAGAGCAGACTGTGCAAGCGAGGGGAATACGAACGGATGTGTACTGAAGACAGCAAAAAAAATGTAGGTAGGCAAACATAGGCTAAATTGCCAGATTTGTTTACTGGAAAACATTTGTTAACATTGCGTACTTGAAATTAATTATGTTTATAATTTTGGAAAGTTCATTATACTAGCAGTAAGTATGGTGATTTTTTTTATCGAGTAGATCAACCATTTCAGCCTTATTAATTGCAGCCTAAGGAATGTTTACTCTCTGTCCTACCTATCATGCCAATTAGTTTGGCTAACAGCCTACTAAATTTGACAGCTGAGGATTAACAAGAGCTTAACAGTAAAGCAACTTTTCCCCTACAGACTATTGAATCCAGAAGGGGTGTTTTTCCAAATCAGGATCATTCAGAAGCTCTTCTCTAAACTGCCTGTTATTAACACTATCTTAACTGTGGGGTTAGTTGGTTGCAACGGAGCCTTAAGTCACATTGTTCTGAAAATTAGACTCTTTGTTTATATGCTTAAAAAAGGTCAAGTTTTTTCAAAACTGAATGACAATGTTCCTTGCCTTTTAAAATATTGAACAAGACGCTTTAATGGAAAGCTAAAGAGCAGACATAAAGGTCTTTCTGGAAATCAGGCTCCCTTAAGGCCTCAGTTTGCAAACTAAAAATTAAGCCTCTTTTGAAAGCCTTGACCTAGGCACTAATTTTGAGTAACTGTGTTTGGGATCTTGAATTATCTCAAGTGGAAATGAGAGTTTATTATATTCTCATAGCATGTTGTCTGGTTCCTACTGTTGAAAGGGCTGAAAAACAAATCTTTTTGTTTGTTTGTTTGCTTGGTTGGTTTTAATACCACAGTTTGGAAAAACTTATTTTGTAACAATAATATCAGAGGTTACATTGGGTAAAGCTTCTAAGGAGCAAAAATTATATCTTCTTCAACAAAGAAAGACAGACAGAGTGGGTAAAGTCTGCTTCATGCACATTTAAATTGAGGCACGCATGTTTTGCAAAAGAGACAGCAATGACAAACCTGCCCTTGAAGTGTTTCTGATGCACCATTAAGAACAGCACACAAACTGTGTCTGCTGTCTCCTCCCGGCGTGGTGTGTCCTCCAAGGAGAAGTTACAGAGTTACAGAGCAGGCGGAGCGCCAGAATTCTGCAAAGCATTGGATTTCATTTTGTCCCTCCTTGCGTTTGTTAGTAACTACTGGATATATACCGAGACATTTGACTTCTGGAACACAAGGCATTTCATAAGTCATCTATTCTTGTAATGTGAAGAATCTGACTTTATTATTACAGGAGCATGCAAATAAAACTGACCCCAGTGAACTTTATAACTTTTTAAAACCTCAACTTTGCTCTGGCAAACTAACCTGTGTTAACACTAATCAACGTATTTCATTAAATTCTCACATAGAAAAAAAGGATAAAGCTTGTAGTTGTACCTTCAGGTTGATATGCTCTGCCAATTCTCTTCACAATAACATATTAAACACTGCTTTGAGGAAAACTGCGTCTCTCCCCTTACAGCAGAGTACGTTAAGTAAAATAAGCTGATTTTTGTCAGCTGAGTTCTTTCTGAAATTTGTCCATTAAAAAAACTCTGGGTCTATGCAGCCTTAGAAGGAATGGCAGTGTGTTACACCTTTTCTTTGAAGACAAGAGCTAACACATACATACCTCTGCTAATAAGCAGTTAACTAGGGTCACGTTGATGGATCTGGTTAGAAAGCTTATGACACACAATACCACAGAAAGAGAAAAATATGTATAAAAGAGGAATGAAGTTCTTGCGATGAATGGCAGTCAAAATCCTCATTATCCAATTCAGCCCAGTCGTTTTTCTGAATTACAAGAAATCATATAGTGCTCTCAGTATATACCTACAAAGAGGTGGAAGAAGAACAGCAGTTGATTCAACGCATCCTGCACCAAGACAGAAATGGATTTTATTTCAATAATCTGAGGAAACCACACAGCACAAATCCTTTG